>NW_022986306.1:0-163478 GCF_902500255.1 Thalassophryne amazonica | reverse complement strand
CCACGAATGGATTATCATGCACCCTTTGAAAGCTACCCAGGGAGAGAAAATTCAATTGAATACATGGAGAAAATGTTGAAAACTCTGGGAACAGCTATTGATTTGGCCAAAGAACGCCAGCATCGGCGGGTGGTAATATGTGTGGACGGATTACGATCTGGACATATGACATGGGAAGAGGCAGAAAAGGTTGCCATGGCAGCCGTGAACCTACACATGCGTACCCCAGGAGTATGGGGATCAATGAGAGAAATAGTGGTGGTCACTAGCAATGAGCAGGAGCAAGATCGAGTGAGAAGGGCACTTGAAGCGGTGAACCTAGGACCAAATAGAGCAGGTCCAAAGAAGGGTGCAGTTGGAGCAAGTGGAGTGGCAACTAGTCCCCCGTTAGTGATGCAGCCCATTCCCATGGCGACAAGTGAGAAAAGATCAGTACATGCTGTGGGAGTGCAGCGATTAAGGATTACAACCCCACGACCAACATTAAAACAAGTTGCAAGTGGGCTCCAGACTATCATACACCCCACAGGCTCCCAATCTCGGATGAAAGAGCCTTTCCAGGCTCCTCCACCGGATAATGGAGAAGAGGATCCTATATTCATTCCATTACCCGTCGGAAATACTGAAGCAACCGGGTCATCCCGAAAGTCAGAACAAAACGGGGACCCACAACCACAAGACCCACGTCCTCCCCATGAATCTGATATGGATGAGGACCAGGAAAGAGAGTCTGAAGAGGAAATTAATCCACAAGACTCAGAAGAGGATGAACCGCTATCTGTGGTAGGAGAAAGAGAAGTCTCACGCCCACGAACTGGACGCTACAGAGGACGAAAGAAAGAAGTTGGGGTGTATAATGTGCGTGTAGCCTCAGAGAGAATTGCAAGAGATGTCAGGGTCAACCCAGTGGAGACCCGAGATAAGCGACAAACCTATGCTCCAGAAGTTGGACAAACTGGGTATGACATCCCAGAAGAGTGGATAGAGCGACAAGATGAAAAGAAAACTCTCAAGGTAACAGCTACTGTTGGAGAGTGGGCTAATATACTAATGTGGCCCTTCTATCCTACACTGACTGCCTGTAAAAGAGTTAACAAATAACTTCGGAGTCGCCTATTTAGACGTTGCCCATGATGTGATGTTGAGAAAACTAAAAACAGCAGCTTTACGCTGGTCATGGCAAGTGTTGAGAGAAACCAATGAAGAAAATCTGGATGATGAGGGAGAAACAATTCCACCATCGTCAGGATTACAAGCAAGCCTCCCAAATCAGAACTTTCCTGCTGGATCTAGAGAGCAAAGTCTGCCAGCAATTCAAGCTGAAATTCAAGCAGACGGCAGGGAATTCCGTGAATTCAAGAAATTAAAGATGCTGGTGAGAGAGAAAGAACCAAATGAAGACCTAAAGGACTATTTGAAAGAAGTGTGGCCCCTTATTGACAGAGCTTCGAACAGTGAAGAGGGTAAATCTATGTGGCTAGCCCAAGTTACCAGTCAACCCATCAGTCGGGGTGAACCAGCACGAAACCATTATGCCAGGTTAGTGTTGGAAGATCCCAACGATGAAGATCCCCATATTGCTCGAGCTAAAGCTGGACTAGACAAAGGTCAAACATTGGTTCAAGTTTGGCATGGGCTGAAACAGACAATTTTGCCACAACGCTATGTTAGGGCACTGAGAGAGGTCACTAAAGGAAGAAGAGGAGAGATAACCTTTGTGAAAATGCCCATAGACGGCACTACAGTCCCACAAATGGACGCGGTGGTAAAGAGCTGGGATCTGGAGCAGCAGTTCTATGAAGAAAAGAGGAAGAAGGAGAGCACACCGAGATCAGGACAAAAACCAGTGGGAGTGGAGAAAAGAAATTCAGTGCCTAAACCACCAGCTCCTCAGTCACATCAAACACCACAGAGGAATAATCAAAGGCCTCCAGTTGGACAATGGAGCTCTCGGCCGAGAGGTCCACCACCTCCACCACCACAATCGCGACCTACACCTGCACCTCGTGGTGGTGGCTATCTCCCTAAAGAGGAGTATGACAAATTAACTCCAGAACAAAAGGAAAGCCCTCCAGGAAGTCTGCCAAGCTACAGCGGCGGCTGGAGGGCAAAAGAAGTAATGGCTTCGGAGGCACGGGTCACGCTAGACCATGCCTACTGGGAAGGGGACAATATCTACACTGATGTGGATGGAGAACCGTACCTAGTGGACACGGGAGCAGAGGTGTCCATGACCCGCAGAAACCCCGAGACCAAAGGATACCTATTGATCCAGTATGCAAATGCGGCAATGGAGAAAAGACCATTTGGAATATGGAAAGGGGTAGTTTGGATAAAAGGCCCCTTTAATTTGATAACAGTCAAGGATTTGAGAGAATTGCATCGGCCCAAAAGACTTCGAACTCTAATAAGACGATGAGTGAAAAAATTACAAGCAAGAGTTGTACGTATGGATATGACTCCAATTGGAAAGAGTCCGGTAAGCTGGTACAAAGAAGTGGATGTACCGGCTGTCACAGAAGAAAAGATTGAAGAAAGTGATTTCTCTGAAGCAGGGAAAGAAAAATTGAGGGAAATTATCTCCAAAGCTAAAGTAGCACGATTTAAAAATGATTGTGGAGATTTGGGGGCTAAACACGTTCATGTCATCGAAGGAGGAGTACATCCACCGGTGCGACAATATCCCTTGAAACCTGGAGCGGTTGAGGAAATGGATAAAATAGTAAAAGAATTGGAAGCTTTGGGGATCACTCGAGTAGAATTGAATCCGATCACTAACAGCCCCATCCAAGCAGTTAAGAAGCCAGAGTCGGCAGGAGGAGGCTGGAGACCAGTAATCAACTTCAAGGCTCTCAATCGACGAACAATAGCCAATAGAGCGAGCTTGATAAATCCCCAAGGAGCACTGAAAATGCTCCAAATTAAGAGATACAAATCAGGCATTGATCTGGCAAATGGATTCTTTTCCCTGTGATTAACAAAACAGTCACAAGGGAAAACAGCATTCACACATAAGGGGAAAGGTTATGTGTGGCAACGACTCCCGCAGGGATACAGAAACTCACCAAATGTGTTCCAAGCAGCAGTAATGGAAATATTAAAAGATCTGGGAGTAACAGTCTACATCGATGATGTGTTTATCGCAGATGATGATGAAAATGAACACCTAATGCGGCTGCAAAAGGTGATACAGAAGCTCACAGAAGCTGGATTAAAACTCAACCTGAAGAAATGTCAGTTTGGACAATTCAAGGTTAACTATTTGGGATTCCAGGTATCATCAGACCTGGGACTCTCAGAAGTATACCGAGAAAAACTGAGTCAGATTAAACCACCACAATCTGAGAATGACCTACAGAAAATACTGGGATTGTGTAACTATGTGAGAGATCACGTTCCACACTATCAGAGATACGCAAAGCCCCTTTATGCTCGTCTTAAGAAGAAACCTAATGGACAAGAGCAAAAGCAATGGATTTGGACAGCTACAGATCAGGATTGCTTGGAAAAGTTAAAGAAAGCCATTCAAGATGCAGTTAGGCTACTCGTCTGCTAGCCGAAATAAGCTGTGAAGAAGAGGATTCGGTGGTAAAAGTGAGCAATGAAGGAGGGGGTATGGTAACATTGTGGAGCTATACTCTGTCTTCGATTGAGAGAAAATATCCACCGGAAGAAAAAGAACTGGCAGTCCTGGCTAGATATCGGAGTGCATTGAAAGAACTTGCACAAGGTCAGGGAATAAAAGTTATCACTCAAAGCCAAGTCCACCGGTTCCTAAGGAAAGGAACTATTGAGAGTACTAAAGCCACAAATGCCAGATGGGGAAGGTGGGAGGACATCCTGCTAGACCCTGAGCTGGAAATTGGGCCAAAACAGTCGGCGACAAAAAAGTTACCGAAGGACAGGCAACTCCCTATGGAGACATACGACTGGACTATGTACACTGATGGATCAAAGAAGGGTACAGACAATATAGCTTATTGGGGCTATATTCTGAAGTATCAGGATAAGGAGAAATATCGTCGAAAAGGTCAAACGCCAGGGAGTGCCCAAGCTGGAGAAGTTACAGCAATACTGGAAGGACTCTTGGAGTTAAACAAGAGGAAAGTAAAAAGGGCTAAAGTGGTTACAGACAGTCATTACTGCGCACAAGCCCTGAAAGAGGACTTATCCATTTGGGAAGAAAATGGATTCGAGGGAGCTAAGGGGAAGCCTGTAGCTCATATGGATTTGTGGAAGAAAATAGCCGAGTTGAGGCTAACAATGGACTTAGATGTGGTACATCAGAAGGCCCATGTGAAAGAAGGAGCACACTGGAGCGGGAACGAAGAAGTGGACCGCTATGTGCAGCTGAGAAAAGTCGTCATTGTCAGGATCGAGAAGTGGGAACAGACACCCAAGGGAAGGGTAGTTCCAAAAGAGTCCGTGAAAGAAGTGGTGCTGGCCGTACATGAAGCGCTTGGCCATGCAGGCACCATTCCCACATGGAAGGAGCTGGAGAAGCTGCAACTTTGGATTCCGAGAAACCAAGTCTGCCGAGTCCTCAAAGACTGTGAGGTATGTGGTCGATACAATGCAGGACGACGAGGACAAAGGGTGGATGGTTTCACCATAAAGAGTACTGTTCCATGGGGATCAGTATGCATGGATGTTGCCGGGCCCATGGGGGTGACCGGTAAGAAAGGAGAAAAGTATCTGTTGGTGCTTGTGGACTCTATGTCGGGCTATGTGACTGTTAAGCCTGTGAGAAAAGCCAACGGCAGCAGTGTGATCAGCATGTTGGATCAAGTGTGTTCAAATCTGGGGATACCTAAGGAGCTGAGAACGGACAATGGGACACATTTCCGTAATGCTCAGGTCGACCAGTGGTGCCAGAAAAATGGAGTAATGAGAATTTACTCGCCCCCATACACACACATGTGGGTTATGCCGACTAACCCACTTGCCAAGAATGGTCTTTTACACCCAGTGGGACATACGTGGAGACAATGTGGATATGCAGGTGTGTTCATGCTATTGGAATGGACGTGAGATCGAGTATTGCCTGGTGTGTAAAGCAAGAACTCATATGGGAAGACTACTGCATGTGGTAAGAGCAGAAGGATGGCAAGTGAGAAGGTTTTTGGACCCTCTGAGGACCTTTCACACCGATGAAGCCTGCTGGGCTAATCCTGCAGCAACAACTGCGCTTGATCAAGCTGAGGGGAATCAAGGCAGCGGTGACATGAGTCCAACGGCCCCAAGTGTCTATTTGATGTTGGACACAACTAGAGCAGGAGGAAGTGACCAAGCTGCAGGAGGTGGTGAGCCAAAGCCGTCTTTGTTGCATGAAGCTATACATCAAAATTGGTCCCATGGTCCAGAGTATGGGCAAACTTATGACCCTCCAATAGACGCAGTGCAAATTCCACTGGTGTTCAGAGTGTATAGAGATCCGGAGCGACCCGGATATACAGACATGATGGGTGGACTGACCGATGATCAACAGCAAAAAGCCCAAGAAGAAGGATGGATCGGCCCTTGGGAATTGACAACTTGGGCAAAATTAATAGAAGAAGTTCTAAAAAACCCAGAAATTCTACTGGAAGATGCAGAAGAGGTGCCACAAGAAAAAGGGGGCAGAGAAACCCTCATGCATTATTTTACCACTGGATTAGACGCCTGGGGAAATAAAGCAGCAAAACCGAAGAAGAAGTCAGCCGAGTACCACGTGACACCCGAAGAATGGGTGAGAAAAAGGAGGATACAATCTAGGGGGGGAGTAGCTAGCAGAGCAGACACTCCTAGTAGGCCGGACCAAACAATTAAGGTGAGGCTCACAGTGCTGATGGTGCTGGTCCCCTATGTGGGGGTTTATTCTGTCGGAGCACACGTTGACCTCCTGGAGGAACAGCAGCAGTCCTTACACCAACCGACTCAAGGTGAGGAAAAATCAAGAAAGTCTTGGAGTCGTTGGATGTTTCCCTCCATTTTCCGCGGGACAAGGAAGAAGTAAAAAGAAGCGGCTGTTTGCAAAATGTCGCAAGGACCAAATGTATATAGAGTACCCATTATTAATAATTGAGGAAGATTTGGACCCTACATACAAGGTGTCCCCGGTGCTGAGAAACTATACTTAAATTGGCCAGAAAAAGATTTTGAGGAAGAAGACTGGGAACTAGCATCTAAAGGATATTATGTCTCAAATTATGAATATAAAAGAGATGCCGAATTAACAGAGACAACAGGACAAAAACTACTCGCTGAACGAGTGCTGAGCGATGCAAGTCTGCGGCATTGGTACATGAAAGGACGCCGAAGAATGCCCCAATCGGTTCCAAGATGTCCAGATACCTACCCTTGGATGTTAAATGTGATTTACCTACAACTCAAAGACCTAAGATTCACATTGAGATGGGGGATCAATTATGTTGAGCCACTCCAAGGAATCTATGTTGAAATATACCTTAACCAGTGCTTGATCAGGACGACAAGCCCCAACATGCAACGTCAATTGCACAAACGACTGCAAGACCCAAGATATCCCGTATTAGATAACCAGACATTAAATTTAAGAGTCATCGATCAACCCCTGGCCTGTATGACCTGCCTACCCCCAACCATACCACCAATTTTTGAAAATCAAAACTTCTGCTACCTGTACAAAAGAGGAGTCTGGAACTGTAGTCAGGCAAAGAAAATTCAGCTTCAAATTGAGCCTAAGGATCAAGAAGACAAGCCTATAGTTCCCCTTTATCTAGCCCTATCACAAACCAGATATCCCGGATACCGGTTTTGGCAGCATTGGCAAGATCTATGGGACTATGTACCCCCACATCAAGTACAGAGGATCCCTGAGGGACCCCTCCCTAAAGCAGACAGAATGATTGTTACGATGTGGAAGTGGGCGTGGAAAGGAATGAATTCAGAACTTAAGCACCCATCTCCTATCTACACTCATCTCTCTAAGAGACAACAACTGTTCCCTATGGTGGTGCATCTTGGCAGAAAGAGAAGGAGACCGATGGCAGAGTAATAACTCACTCTGAATCATGCTGCGGACCTTCAGACTGGATGAAAATAATGTAAATAGTCTACGATCCGGGCCTGGAGGACTTACACCATACTTGGAATTACCCTACAAGAAAATATGTTTAAGCTGGCCACAAAAGGATTACAAAGAAAAAGGATGGTTGCTGGGAACAGGAGGATATTTTGTAGATAATGACTCATATAAAAGAGCTGCTGACCTTGCAGAGCCTGGAATATACACTCCTCTGGAAGCTATCGTGAACAAAGTTGGACAACACTGGAATTGCCCTGGGGTCAGATGGAAGTTTTACCCAATACCCCGGTGTCCAGACTTGTACCCCTGCATCTTGAACGTGGTGTATGTACAGAAAGGGGCTACAGATTTAAAATAAGGTGGGGACCTAATTATGTTGATCCGTTACAGGGAATGTATGTGGATATTTGGCTTGGATCTTTCCAGATTTGGACCAGTAGTCCCTATATGTTTGAAAGACTTCAACAACAAGAGGCACGTTCAACTTTTTATTTGATTGAGAACCAAACTTTGCCAATATGTACGACAGTACAGTACCTTGACATCGAAAAAGGCGGAAGTGTTCCGACTATTAGAAGTGGATGGCGAACCAGAGTACTAGTGGGGCTTTGGCAACCCTCAAAGGCTATACTGATACGACTTGGCATAAAGTCGGGAAGAGGACTATTTCGGAGATCGACTCCTCTGTACTCTGTGATGGCGCAGTATGTCTACAGTGGAGCGGCATATTGGGACGCCTATGAGGATATCTTGCACCTACGTAGAGAATTGAATCCTGCATCTTCACAGTGTTTCTACACACCCCAGGGACCACCGCCTGAAATGAAGGAGGTGACAGTTGTCACTTGGAAATGGGCGTGGCGAGGACTAGATATTAGACTCCCATGGCCATCTCCCTTGTTAATCACCCTTCTTCAGCAACGAGCATCAAGTGTCTCTGTTGGGAGCACGAGACAAACAACAGCACCCAAGATCATCTATCTCCAAGATGGAAGAACCAAGGGAAGACAGCGTGATCACCATGCAACCTCAAAGAATCAACGACAGACCAAGAGAAGGAGAATTTGGCATAGAAATGCCACTACTGCAACAACCCCAAAAGATGGAGCCGCTGCCACCAGTACCGAGTGAATTCTACTACGAAAATGTTGGAATAAGGCAGCAGCAACAAAGCCAGCCGTGGAAGAAAAAGTGCCTCCAATGTTGGAGTTGGATGGCCAGACTTACAGCATTATTAGTCGGCATTGCTGTACTTCTAGCTATCCTGTACCACTATGGTAGTACGCCCTGGACCTTAACCCATATCAGGGTCCAGTACGCAACAACTAAAACTTTCCAACAGACATGTTGGGGAGTTGAATCAAGAAACATCTACATGATATGGGACCAGAATTCTACAGAGACATGGGCAAAGATGAAGAACCTAACTCAGCACATGCAAAAGAATAAGTGGCTGCAATACTTGAACGACAGTGGGGAGTTTCCAACCGTCACCACCAATCACAACCTGACCACCGGAGCAGAAATCCTTCAAAACCTACAAGTGAGGGATCAAGAGATTATTGTGGCAACCATCTTACGGTTAAAACAAAGAGAGCGAAGAAAAGTAGGCTGCACTTGGATAAGACCTGAACCTGGCGAGCCAGCCTGGTATTGCTCATGGGGATGCAGAGTACTACTGGGCTATCGAGCAGGATATTGGGAAAAAGAAGCTGTTTTTCCAGCATTACCAAGACATGATGTTTGCAGAATGATAATGCCCACCTGGAAACATTGGGGTAATTATAACCTCACCTGTGACAACACCCGCAGCAAAGTGCCGAAAGTGGATACTACATCTACAATAATCCCTCCGTTGAACAACGCTACCGACATGGGAACAGGAATACTATATTCCAAACCAACCACCATCTCACCAGTAGCATTGGTGGGATCCACAAAGATATCACCAACACAGGGAAAAACCAAACCATTCCCTACATCGCCAACACAAGATACCCAGCAAGTATTAGAACCAAAAGTTAAAAGTATCGATAACGTGGTTAAAAATAGATGGAAGAAGATTCATGATTATTGTGTAAAAGAAAAAGTAGCAAAATTAGATAGATGTTATTGGAATCGACCTATTGGATGTAAATCTCAAAATTACATGGTGCTTGCACCAGTCATCGATTTGATAGACAGGATTACTTGGAAACAAAAACAGGAGGCAAAATATGATGAATGGCTTAACAACACCTTTCCGTGGGTCTGGAGCGTTCCACTGATACATTTTGAAGGGAATCTTCCAAAGGGAAACACGTGGACTGGGCATAGTTTGCGGGGTCCACATAAAGCAAAATTCTATGTGCAAAAACTACCAAAGCCTGATGAGCTAAGGTCAGTACCTCGGGAAGATTTTAGCAGAATTGATCAATGCGTGGCAAATAAAATCTATGGAAGCTTACATGAGACAGAATACCATAATAATTTGGCTGAAGGTTCTGGTAAATCCCCCCGATGTCCCATAGACCAAATTAAGACAGGGAATTGGCTAAGATGGGTATATAACTGTACAAGGTTGTTACAGATTCCAACCATTAAGGGGACCCTTCAAGCATGGTAGGAAGGAGTTAGGCGTAGTAAGGACGTCACCTGGTGGGGAATGGAGAAATATGAAGTTGAAGATTGTAATAATTATTAATTATTAAAGTAATAATTATTGGGTTAAATATCAATACATCGCCATGGTCTACTCCAGAGATACAGCTACTTGGTCTAGTGTACTCTGGAGACCAAATCCTTATGTTACGCCACGGCCTTGGAAAATGATTTGTAATAGACGTAATACCACATGCACGATAAGCCTTGCCCGCCAAAATTGTAGAAAAGTTCCTGGCTGGGAAGAATATTGTGATGCTTACTATGATGGCGAGTATGACACTTATGGCCATCAAACAGTTTGGGAGAAGAACGGTGCTAGCGAATGGATAAGAGCTTTTCCACACAACGTTGGATGTGCCAAGGCTGTCCTGGGACATGGAATGTCGAAAAGGAAGCAGATCCTAGGCCACGTAGTGCCATTTGTTGGAGATGCTTTGATAATGCTTGAAGAAGGATATGCCTTCAAGAAAAGTCTATGTGAAGGACAAGAAATTGTCGGTTATGAATGGTTGGGACCCAATCGGATTTACAATAATGGTACATGTGAATCGCCTGCAGAACATTGGTTGAGCTGTGGAAAAGGAAGAGGTTGGCATGAATGTTCTTGGTGGGAAAGAACGCAAATAATCGCTGGAGGAATCATCACCACTTTCGCTGCAGAGACCGGAGAGGTCTCTCGAAGTAGTGACTGGTTGGATTGGACATTTGTTTGGATATCTTTGGCCCTATATGTTAATCATAATAGGACTTATTATTGCTGCAGTAATTGGATATGTTTTGATAAAAGGAAGTTTCGCAGCCGCCCTGCGCTTGTGTGGGAGGAGCACACAACGCAGTGATATGGAGCCCCTCCTCCGTTAGGGGAGGAGCGATGGAGCCTACAAAGCTCGACGCCGAGACACGCCCTGTTCATTCTGCCTTGGGGGAGTGAAGGAAGAAGAAGCATCTACATAACAGCGTACAAACTTAAGGAGATAAGTAAAAAGAATAAGAAAGCACAATGTCCAACAATACTGGCGGCATAAATGACACCATCCTCAAAGTGAGTAGAGTGGAGTTTATTGCACTACTGTTAATATGGCTGCTATACTGCTGTGTCGGCTGTTGGGACTTACGACAACCACTGCGAATAGTAACGCTACTACATGGATGTGTCAGATTGGTGATCATCAATCTGCACTACGGTCAGAGTGACTTAGGGTTGTCTTTATTCATCACTCACGTCCTCGGTCGCTTTACTCTCCAGTTTGAATGTTGGGGAATATGGCAGTACACATCAATTACAATTTGGATGGTGATAGATATGACAGCAATCTTTTACGCCCCGGCAGTGATAGCTGACATTGTGTGTGAAGCTGTGATGGCCCTGACCCTATTGGCGTACATAGCTACGTTAACTGGAGCCGTACAACGCAAGAAACCCTGGCTCTACAAACTTGGACTTATCATAATTTGGGCCTTAGGATGGGGAATATTATCAGCTTTATACTGGCTGTCCATGGTTAGTCAACTACTCCTGCTGTTATGGTTTACGACCTATGATGCTTGCTTCCCGCGTGCAGCTGCTTCAGCTACAGCGGGAATGGTAACGTCATCACAGTCCCACTCTCCTACGGTGATCATGAGGCGGCTCTGGCGTGCATCTGAATAATCCCGACGAACTCTTTTGCTTGCTTGCAATATAATAGTTAAAAGACTAATGTTTCCTCTTACACTATAGGGGGATATAAGATGTATTCATTGTCAAGCCACCCTGGAACAAGCGCTCTACTTCTGGGAGATAACACCGACTCTGTGGTGCCCGACGTGTTATAGCAACAACTTCGCTGTTCAAGTGGCACGAGGAATAATGGGACGGAAGGATACATCTTTTCTACCCCAGCTACCAACAGAAGCATACTTGAAAATTGAGATCGAGGCAGACATGATCTGGCATTCTCTCTTGAGTGATCAAATACGATCTGACACTATAGTGTCTCCAGAAGGATATATGTATTGCCCCGTGTTTACCAAAACGTGGATGTATCCTACGGGAATAAGATTCTCCACAGCTCATCTTGCCGATGGCCGGATCGTGGCCATTGGTCCTTCATTACCACCAGTTCCACGTTCATCTCCACAGCGCACTGTGGAGGTTGGAGTGCAGACCGAGGATATGAACTGGTGTTTGGAGGCCCTCACGCAGGTGTTGCTGGACGAACACCTTCAACAGCCCGAGCCTGAGGATATTCACGCTGAAGCTTCACCTCAACCGAAGGATACATCACCACGGCCATCTACACCAGTTACACCGTGTTATACACCCGTCACTCCCACTTCACCATGCGCACCATCGTTCCCTGGCGGATTATCATCTCAGGAATATGGGGCAACTCCGTCTCCATTGGGATTACCATCACAATCATCGCTACTGGAAGAGCAGCCTTCTGACGGCGACAGCAATCTACAGATGGGCGGAGAGGAGTACGTGGTGCTGGATGAGTGTCGTTCAACTCCAGCTCCTCCTATTCTGTCTCCGATGGTGGATGAAAAAGAAGTGCTCACCCTTCACCCTGTCGACGACGACGAGGATGTTTTTATGGAGGCATAAAGAGATCGGCAGAGTTTCAAGTCATGGAGGGGGTGTCAGGAAAGATGACTTTAAGCTTGCTTTCAGCTTGTTTTCATCTTGGAATATAGTACGTGCCATGGGATTAATATACATGCTGTTGGATTAAACTGGACAGTGTTTGGTACTTTCCCGGAGTAAGTGAGGTCATACCGGACTTTTCCGTTGCAAATGGGGAGGCCCACGGAATGAACTCAGTGATGAAGACGATGGAATATGTCTAAGAATGATTCTAACATGACAAGTATGATCAAATGAAGTATTAATGTGTTAAAAGTAATGTCTAAGAATGATTCTAACATAACAAGTATGATTAAATGAAGTATTAATGTGTTAAAAATTAAGAGTTGATTAGAAAAAGTATGTTACAAATAAGTGAAATGAATGATTATATGAGTTGTTTTTCATAAAGAGTGCAGAGTCAGAGGAAAAGAGGAAGTGAAGAAGTTGTTTTTCATAAAGAGTGCAGTCAGAGAGAAAGAGGAAGTGAAGTGATGTTGCAACGAGGCAAGAAAAGCTGATGATAAACAACTGATCAAATGATTAAGATGTGGTAAAATATGAAATGAATAATAAGGAATGAAAATGTTTGTATATGATCATATGAATTGTTTTTATGTGAAAGAGAGTTGTAATGAAATGATTGAATATGATTGATGTGATTTTAAAGAAATTATTTAAAAGAATGAATTCTCAGAAAAGCTGAAGTGTTAACAGAAAAGAGGAACTTGAGAAATAAGTTACTGGCAAAGGGCCGCAGATGGCTTCCAGTAAGGGAAGGAGAAGGGAGGAGGTTTTGAGTCAACAGCGTCCCCATGGTGACCAAGATCATCTGAGGACAAGAGTCAAGCACATATATAAACTGTGAAACACCAGGAAATGGGGTTATTCTTCTAGGGAGAGGTGCTGTTGTCACTTCTCCCCTGCTACGAGGAGATCACAAGACTTGACCATCTTGTGAGCAGCAATTGGAATCGTGTAGTGAGAGGATTGGAGCCATAAGAGATCATTTGAGAGAGTTTTCAACTCCCACTCAGGCCGTCCAGTCACGGAGTAGCAGAGCATTGGAGAATAATCACTGGCCTTAAGTCTGAGTGGGGAAGGTTCAACGTCTTCTCTCTCTCAAGGAACATCACAGCATACCAGATTGGATTAGATCAACGTTTGGTTGATTGAAGAAGGAATAAACTCTTATGTGGATTAATTTCCTGAAGGATTACAACATCACACAAGGATCGTGGTCAGCTAACGACTAATAGCTGATGAAGAGGAAATCAAGTTCATCGAGCTGGGGACTTTAACCTCAAAAACCTTCCCTCACTCCTAGAAAAATTGTTAAGAAGTCAATCCAGTCCAGTCGAAGTAAGATCAGACAGTATTATTGAATCAAAAACAAAAATCTCTGCCAATCATTATTCTAATTATACTTGAATTACTGTTGTGAAATTATCATCATATAACCTATTTTGATTATGTTGTCGGCACTTGCAAAACCTGCAATAAATTTCCAAGCATGCAGTTAAAGTGTCAAGGCTCGGACATTGGATTTATTGATGCTTCTTAAGGTGTAAAAGTTAAAGGTTATTGGGTGTACAACATCAAAAAGTGCTCTAAAAGGTTAGTCTGGTTTTTAATGAAAATAACACATCCTGGGGACTCGCTGTACGAGTCACTAAATTCAAAATCTAGCAACACTCCAAGAGCCCTGATCCATAAGAGGAGAGCTGCCGTTAACGGGCATGGCCGGTTCGTATCCTGGTTCCAGAGAAGGCTATTCGACCGGGGTATGAGATCAGCGTCAGCGGGGTGGACGTCCGGATGGAGGCATGAGCGGCTAGACGAATCTCCTCGCCACCAGCTTGAACAGCCTTTGTGCAGCCCTGCCGGGTAATACCCGTGGAGACACGAAGGTCGGACCCCAGAGACGGAGAGCTGGTTTAGTACACAAACACACTCATCGGAGGGTGAGCGTGTGCCGTGTATCTAAAAAAAATAACGGGATCTGACAAGCTACATGATGCTATTACATAGGCAAATATTAGACAAAATACACAACAACAATCTTGCCACAGTAACTTTGAAAAGTTACTTTATGCTTTACTTCATTAGCACCTGTGGACAACTTGTCGGCAGCTGCTGAATGTAACTAATTAAGTAACTTGTAATCTAACTTGGTTATTTTTAAGACTGAGTACTCAGAAAAGTAACTATTAGTTACTTTGTTGATGAGTTACTTTTCTGATTCCTCAATCTTAAGAGTAATCAACTTAGATTACTAGTTACGTTAGTTATTACTAGTTACAAGTTGTGGGGAGCTGCTCAAAGTAACTGCATAAAGCTGCTAATGAAGTAACTGTATAGAATAACTAAAAAATAACTAATAAAGTAACTTTTCAAAGTAACTGTGGCAGCACTGCACAACAGAAAGTAGATCTGAAATTAAATGTACAGAATGGACTCTGGTTTCTGTGGTGAGAAGTGAGCAAAGCCATTCATGGATGGGGCTTTGCTCACTTCACTAAAAATATGAAAGCCAAGATATGGGTTGCATAAGTAATCAGCCCCTTTGGTATAATACCTGTAAATGATCAATTTTGTTGCCACTTTTCTTCAGACAAGTCAGGGGATGGATACATGAACATTTCACAAGTCACTGAATATGTCTTGAACTTTATTTCTATCACTTATGAAGAAATACAAACAGTAAGACACTCTATGGTAAATCTGTGTGTAGACAGTTCTCAAAAACTGAGTGACTGTGCAAGAAGGAGAAGAATGAAGAAAGACACCAAAACATCCAGACAGCCCAGAAGAAGTTACAGGCAGAAGCCTGTAAAGTGGGACAGAGGAGGGTTTTCTTTCACCAAAACATCAAATGTAGGCTTACATCTTAGATGTACCTTCTGGCAAATTGTAGCTGAAGTTTCAGGTCTTCTTTTTAATAAAACCCTCCTCTGCTTCACTTCATCATGAAGCTGTATAACTGGTGACACAAAATGCAAAACGTACTGTGCACAATTTCTCCAATCACAGCCACAGAAGCCTGTAAGAAGTTTGAAGGTGATCTGGATCTGGATCCGGATCTGGAACCTGGATCAAGATTCACTTTGTATAGTGTCTGAATGATTACGTCAAAAGTACTTCATGGATTCTCACCAAATTTTCACCACTATGAATAAAACATCTTAGAGACTGCTACAGAGGAAAGAGATCTTGGCATCTTGATTTCAAACAATCTGTCCTTCTCTAAGCATATAGCTGTGTCAGCAGCCAAAGCAAACAGTGTATTAGGCATGATAAAAAAGAGGGTTTTTTTTTTCTCAGTTTGACAAGGAATCCTTCCTTCTCTTGTATAAGAGCTTCTATCGGCCACACCTCGAGTATTGTGTGCAGGCCTGGGCACCATATCTTGAGAAATACAAGACTATATTGGAAAAAGTGCAAAGAAGAGCCTCCATGTTGGTTCCTGATTTGCAGCAACTGCCCTATGAGGACAGACTTGCTGAATTAGGTCTAACTACTTTAGATGGCAGATGTACCAGAGGTGATTCAACTGAAATGTACACAATTCTGCATGGTTTTGAAAATGTAAACTTTTTAATGTTCTTTGAAAGGAGAAGATATGCTGTTTGAGAGGCCATGAGTTGAACCTTGAGGTTGAAAGGTCCAGACTGAACCTAAGAAAAAATATTTTTAATAACAGAGCAATTGTATGATGGAATTCACTGCCAACTGAAGAGGTGCTCTCACAAAATGTAAATGCCTTTCAGAAAAATTATAATTTGTATTATACTAGCAACACCACCAGGTCTTAATGTCAATGGTTCTTAATGTATTTATTTTTAATTTGTTATGATGTGTCATTATATATATTTTGTATATTTTATTGTACAGAATAAAATGAATTATGAATTATTAATCCATGGAAGACTCCATAAAATTCTGGAGGTAACTCAGATTTGAATCCAGATTCTGGATCAAGATTTCACTTTATATACGCTTTGAAGGATTACGTGAAAACTATTTCACGGATTCTCACCAAATATGCACAAATAGCAAAGCAAATCAGACGGCAAAAATGAAATGTTTAATTTTTTTCTGCATCGAGCACAGGACACAGAAAGGAAGTGGTTTCAACGCAAGTCAGAGCAACGCAATGGTACTCGACGTGACTGGAAGCCACACCCTCACAATACAATGTTACCAGACTCCAATTTATGATTCCTGCTGTGTACCATCCATCCATCCATCCATTTTCTTCCGCTTCATTCGAGGTCAGGTCGCGGGGGCAGTAGTTCAAGCAAAGCCGCCCAAACCTCCCGATCCACACACACCTCCCCCAGCTCCTCCGGGGGAACCCCAAGGCATTCCCAAGCCAGCCGCGAGATGTAGTCCCTCCAGCATGTCCTGGGTCTTCCCCGGGGCCTCCTCCCGAAGGGACATGCCCGGAACACCTCTCCAGTGAGGCGTCCAGGGGGCATCCGAAAAAGATGCCCAAGCCACCTCAGCTGGCTCCTTTCGATTTTCATCACGGACGCTTCACACTCGGCTGCAAACTGCCCCAGTGCACGCTGAAGGTCCTGATTTGACAAAACCAACAGAACCACATTGTCCGCAAACAGCAGAGACAACATTCTGTGGTTCCCAAACCGGACCCCCTCTACACCCTGGCTGCGCCTAGAAATTCTGTCCATAAAGGTAACGAACAGAACCGGTGACAAAGGGCAGCCCTGGCGGAGGCCAACGTGCACTGGCAACAGGTTTGACTTACTACTGGCAATGTGAACCAAGCGGTCGTACAGGGACCAGATAGCCCTTAACAAAGTACCCCGGACCCCATACTCCCGGAGCACCCCCCACAGGGTGCCCCGAGGGACACGGTCGAACGCCTTCTCCGGATCCACAAAACACATGTGGACTGGTTGGGTGAACTCCCATGAACCCTCGAGCACCGCAACCATGTGCCGCGACCAGGATAAAAACCACACTGCTCCTCCTGAATCCGAGTTTCGACTATCGGTGAAATTCTCCTCTCCAGTACTCTGGAATAGACCTTACCGGGGAGGCTGAGGAGTGTGATTTCCCCTGTAGTTGGAATACACCCTCCGGTCCCCCTTCTTAAACAGACGGACCACCACCCCGGTTTGCCAATCCAGAGGCACTGTCCCTGACCGCCACGCGATGTTGCAGAGATGTGTCAACCAAGACAGTCACACAACATCCAGAGACTTAAGGTACTCAGGATGGATTTCATCCATCCCAGGAGCCTTGCCACCAAGGAGCTTTCTGATCACCTCGGTGACTTCAACCTGGGTGATGGATGAATCCTGCTGTGTTCCATTGTTCCTGAAGTATAAATCATGCAGGACTGTTTTTATACCATGTACACAATGCAGTAAAACTACATGCTCAAAAAGAGCAAAGAAAAATGCTGATTGCAGCCTGACTGCTGTTGCAGCTCCTCACTCTTCTCTCACAAATGTGTTTAAATCAAGTCCATAAAAGTCCTGCTCACAGACTGATTGCCAGAGACAGGACATGTCCACATGAAGTACAACTAAATTAACAAAACAACCATGGGAAGAAGGGTCCACAGAGTGCTGCCAGGTGGGGAAAAAAAAACAAACAAACAAACAAACAAACAAAGAAACCACCAAAATGAAATGTGAAAACCAAATAAACTTGAAAAAGTGCTACAAGGGAAAAGAAAACTGTTTGATACACGAACGCAGAACTAGAATCCCAACAAAGTAAACTCTGGGCCCAATCAAAAACCGATCTCATAAATTAACTGGGAGAAAAAAATAACTAAACAGTGATAAAGGCACTCAACCCGTTTCTGATACAAGCAGAAATGGTTGAAGGACCCAAAAATATAATAAGTCTGCACTGCAGTACAGAGGAGATTACTGTACAAACCTTAGTGCACGAATTGTAAGAGGACCTAGCCAGATATAGATATCGATTAAGAATTTTGGGAGCACAAATGCGCAAAAGGCAAATAACTCCACAAATTAAACCTAAGGGGCGACAAAAGCCAGACAATACACTCAGAAAATTGGGAGGTATGTCAGTCAACCAGTACTGTGGGGTGCTTATCCAATTAACCAAAAACATGACCCCTGAGACAGGCAGAATAATAAAACCTAATGAGGGGACAAAACCAAATACTGGCAATGGACTTGAAATTATCTATCCAGCAAGCACAGAGTTGGGTGAAGACACAAATCAATAAGCAGTACCAACATGAAACATGAAAAACTCAGTCCTGTTGGTCTTGGGTTTTGCTGTTTTCCCTCAGAATGATTCAGAAGATTGGATGTGATGAGGTGGCACTGAAGACGTTTCTTGTGGCAGACTCGCAGTTGATTCAGTTTGCACTGCTGAGGAGCTAACAGCTGGGCGCATCATTGTCTATGGCGTGCGCGCTGACAATTCGGTTTGCACGGCTGAGGAGCTTACAGCTGGGTGTGCTGCTGACGTTGTCTGTGGCGTGCACGCTGATGATGACTCGGTTTGCACGGCTGAGGAGTTTACAGCTGGGTGTGCCGCTGACATCATCTGTGGCGTGCACGCTGACGATGCCAGAGTCGTGGAACATGCAGACAGCTGCGGAGGCATGTAGGTAGAGATGTACTGTGGTGATGTAACTTTTCCTGATGGCTCTGCTGATGGAGTGATCAGTCCAGAGAGTTCAGGTAACATGGGAGCTTCTGTTTCCGTGGGCGGAGCAAGTATAAGTGCCGGGTGCTGGAGCTGAGGGGCTCGAGATTTCTGTGGCATTGGTACAGGAGGTGGTTGTGGAGCAGCCAACGAATGTGCCAGGTGACGCCGAAGTGCAGGCTCTGGTGGCAGGTGTGGCGTGGGTGGGGTTTGTGCCGATGTGAAAGGAGGAGGAGACGAGACTGCTGCATTACACAGGGTGACTGACAGTGGTGCATCAGTGCAGGAATCATACAGGTCTGACGCAAACAGATAGTTCATGGAATCCATGATGTAAGAAGGAACCCTGCCCTGCCTGAAGAAAGTTTTTATGTTTACCAAGTCAGGCTAGGCAGCCAAAGTGTCACGCTCTGCTCTCAGGATCTGGTCTAGTGAAGAAAAAAACTCACTGTCTGTGTGGTTGATCAGGATTGTCCCAATATTCAACAAATAAATCTTGAAACTTAAAAAAATATATTGGCAGTATCTTGGAGGGCTTGACCTTCTGCTTCTGACGATGAGTCATCATCCACGTCAACCCACTCTGAATTGCTGTCATTGAGCTAAGGCCTGGGCGGCAGGTGCAGCTCTGGATGCTCTATCCAGTTTGGGAGTCTCTTTGTGATGAAAATTTCATCCAGATCTTCTACAGTGGGGTAAAAAAGTATTTAGTCAGTCCCTGATTGTGCAAGTTCTCCGACTTAGAAAGATGAGAGAGGTCTGTAATTTTCATCATAGGTACACGTCAACTATGAGAGACAAAATGAGGAAAAAAAAAAATCCAGGAAATAGCATTGTAGGATTTTTAAAGAATTTATTTGTAAATTATGGTGGAAAATAAGCATTTGGTCAATAACAAAAGTTCAACTCAATACTTTGTTACATAATCTTTGTTGGCAATGACAGAGGTCAAACATTTCCTGTAAGTCTTCACCAGGTTTGCACACACTGTAGCTGGTATTTTGGTCCATTCCTCCATGCAGATCTCCTCTAGAGCAGTGGTGTTTTGGGGCTGTCACTGGGCAACATGGACTTTCAACTCCCTCAACAAATTTTCTATGGGGTTGAGGTCTGGAGACTGGCTTGGCCACTCCAGGACCTTGAAATGCTTTTTACAGAGCCACTCCTTCATTGCCTGAGCGGTGTGTTTGGGATCATTGACATGCTGGAAGACCCAGCCACGTTGCATCTTCAATGCTCTCACTGAAGGAAGGAGGTTTTGGCTTAAAATCTCATGATACATGGCCACGTTCATTCTTCCCTTAACACATATCAGTCGACCAGTCCCCTTTGCAGAAAAACAGCCGCAAAGCATGATGTTTCCACCGCCATGCTTCACAGTAGGTATGGTGTTCTTGGCAGCATTCACTCAGCATTCTTCTTCCTCCAAACACAATGAGTTGAGTTTTTAACAAAAACTTCTATTTTGGTTTCATCTCACCACGTGATATTCTCCCAATCCTCTTCTGGATCATCCATATGCTCTCTGGCAAACTTCAGATGGGCCTGGACATGTACTGTCTTAAGCAGGGGGACACGCCTGGCACTGCAGGATTTGAGTCTCTCTCTGCGTAGTGTGTAGCCTTTGTTACTTTGGGCCCAGCTCTCTACAGGTCATTCATCAGGTCCCTCCGTGGAGTTCTGGGATTTTTGTTCACCGTTCTCATGATCAATTTGACCCACAGGATCAGTGATGGACAGTAATGCATTTAAAGTAATGCGGTACTGTAATCCAATTACTTTTTCAAGTAACAAGTAAAGTAAGGGATTACAATTGCAAAAATAGTAATTAGACGGCTGTTACTTTCCCGCAAAAGACCACGTTAGTGCGTTACTAAACTGTGATTTTGTTTTGCGAGGCTGTCTCCTGACAATGACGTAAGCGGTGCATCATCAATGGTACAAGACACGACGGAAGAGGAAGCCACAGCATGGAGTGTGGGGGAGAACTGGACCATGCAGCGTTTAATGCTTGGAAATACCAGCATTACTTTGACTTTGAGTCAGTCAAGGATGACAAAAACATTAGCGTCCGCTGTACATTCTGCGTTGGAAGAAAAGTTCTGTCAACAGCGAAAAATTCCACCTCAAATCTTAGCAAGCACTTAGCAAGCCGTCACAGTAATGTGAAGCTAACTGCTGCAGCTACCACATCGAAACCCACCAAGCGGACCTCCGAGGGCCCCTCTCCTGCTAAACAGGTGAAAATAGACTTAAGACCAACAGGACTTAGTGCCGCTGAACTGAATAATCCCGTCGCTGGCTATATTGTCGAGGACATGCTGCCCATTTCCACTGTCGACTCTGAGTCATTCCGATGCATCGTAGAAAAAATACCGACCAAAAGTGGCGTCAAGTTGCCGTAGAGAAAATCATTTGCAGGATACCTCGAGAGAGAATATGACAAAATGGATGCTAATCTGAAGGCTGCACTTGGAGATGTGGACTTTGTTTCCACCACTGCTGACATCTGGATGGTGAATAACAAAAGTTTTATGGGAGTAACAGTTCACTGGATTGATTCCACTTTACGGCGCAACAAGGCATGCCCTGGCATGCAAGAGAATTAAAGGCAGGCACACTTATGATGTAATTGGAGCAGAGATTGAAGAAATCCATTCATCATACGGACTGCATGGCAAAGTTGTTGCCACTGTAACAGATAATGCATCTAATTTTGCCAAAGCATTCCGAGTATGTCAGCCCTGTGAGTTGGAGTCTGAATCTGAAAATGAAGAAGGTGATGATGAGGAACTGACTTTTACAGATGCTATAGAAGCTCTTTCAACCGCTATAGAACCTCTTCCAACACACCACAGATGTGCATCACACACAATTAATCTGATTTCAACAAGTGATGTTGACAAACATTTAAGTTCCTGTGCAGACACCAAGGCTGTATATAGGAGTACTATTTCAAAATGCACTGCTCCTTGGACTAAAGCAAGTCGATCAACATTAGCCTCCGAACAGGTGGAGGAAGTCAGCCGCAGGAAGTTAATGGTTCCTACATCCACAAGGTGGAATTCCCTGTACCAGGCCATTTCCAGAATCATCACAATTCCCATGAATGAGCTGAATCCCCTGTGTGTAAAACTGGGAATCAAGTGCCTTAATGAAAGGGAGTACCTATTTTTTGCAAGAGTACTGCACGGTGATGAAGCCCCTGACTGTAGCCCTGGACATTTTGCAAGGGGATGAGTGCACCTATGGGGCTTTACTACCGACACTGACAAGCCTGATGTCAAAGACACTTGACCTGAAAGATGACCTCTCCAGAATGACAGCCAGCCTTCCTGATGTCATTGTAAAGGTAAGATAATTATTTGGTAATTGATTGGGGTGGATTTGTGAAATTATTATGCTATTCAAAGTGAGCAGATGTTACACTTAATTTTAAGTCATGAGTACAATTATCATAATGATAGTAGATAATCAAAGATAAAATATTCATCCCCTGTTCAATATCTGGGAAAGTGGTCATCATTAAAAATGAATATTAATCATAATATTAACAGAAGATCAAAATAAAGAGGTCAAAAATCGTCCACCAAAATGAAATCTCACAGTATTGATACCACATGAGATTGTTTACGTCAGTAAAGCTCACAAACATTAATAAAATAGCCAATTTTATAAGGTAAAACTAATATTTTTTAGTTATATCATATTGTGTTTTACAGGCCATCAAGATTCGTTTTGATGCTGTGCTGGATAGCGAAGAAGGTCTTCCTGCAGCGGCCACTTGTCCCAAGTTCAAACTTTGATGGCTGAGGGATGAACATAGGAGAGAACATGTGAAGGAGCTTCTCACAGCAGAGTGTCGTAAAACTGTTCCTGCTGCTGACAATGCTAATGTGCCCCAACTGCCAGCCAACCCAGCTGAAATGGATTTTTTTTATTTTGAGAACCAGCCCACAGAAAGCTTCTCTGCAGAAAAAAGAAGTAACTGACTATTTAAGGTCAGGGTATGAACTTGAGATTCTAAATCAGTTCCCAAACCTCAAAAAGATATACCGTATTTTCCGGACTATAAGTCGCACCGGAGTATAACTCGCACCAGCCACTTTATCCATTATAAAGAAAAATAAACCATAAATAAGTCGCACCGGAGTATAAGTCGCACCAGCCACTTTATCATTATAAAGAAAAATAAACCATAAATAAGTTGCACTGGACTATAAGTCCCATGGACATACAGGTATGTTAACTTAACATGAAAAGTTCAGATGATAATATTGTGACGGCTACCGTTTTCAGATGCATATTTCACCAGTCGTATCTTACAATCTGCAGAGTATGATTTTCTTTTTGGTGGCATTTTTTCGGGCCTTCTCCGTTGTCTTGTTAAGTTATCAGTAACGTTGAAATTTTTATTTTTCTATGGTAGTCAGAAGTCGCAGGAACAGTCACACAAGCCTTGAGTGCCCTCTCGTGAGCTGCATTTTACCTACAGATATGTTTGTATTTTGCGGACCACATTGCGAGCCGAACCATGCAGCACCTACCTGCGCAGCTCATGACCACCCAGCGTTGTCGATCCAGCTCCTTCCAAGTGCAGACGCTAATCCTCCGCCGTCGCTCAGTGCTCCCATGCAGCTCTCAGCGTCAACTCTGCTCACACTGATATCCAAGGGTTGAAGCTGTTTTGTTAGCCATCCCGGAATAAACACCATGTTCGTCTGCTTCAAACGCTATTCACAATCTTCGACGCCAGCTCCTTCCAAGTGCACACGCTAATCCTCCGCCGTCGCTCACCCGGTGCTCCCACGCAGCTCTCAGCGTCAACTTAAACACTCTGCTCACACTGATATCCAAGGGTTGAAGCTGTTCTGTTCGCCATGCCGGAATAACAGCAAGCACCGTATTCGTCAGCTTCACACGCTGTGGGTGAGGTGAGGAATACGCGTCCAACGTTCTGTTCTCTGATTGGTTATCGCGACCAGCGTGACTTATAGGACGGCCGCCATACTACAGTGTCCATGATGCATTGCATTTCCTTTTCTGGTGGCCATTTTAAAACATAGATCGACTCTGTCACGTAAAATTGTTTTGTTACAGTAAATTAATTGAGATCCTACCGGTATATTTTTCATTTATAAGTCGCACCGGAGTATAGGTCGCACCCCCGGCCAAAACATGTAAAAAAGTGTGACTTATAGTCCGGAAAATACGGTACATGAAATACAACTCTCCAACTCCATCCAGTGCACCAGTGGAACGGCTGTTCAGTTTAGGTGGACTGGTGCTTTCCCCGAAAAGGAACAGACTGTCTGATAGGAGGTTTGAGAAGCTTCTGCTAATGCGATATAATGACTGCTTCACTCCAAAAGAAAACAAACAAAAATAGGGCCTCATCAGAGTAGCCATGAAACTAGAGTGTAAAACCTCCACCAACACTAGTTTCCAATTCCACCAATTTTTACATTGGGAAAAGTCCAGTTAAAAGTGACTTTTCATAAGCTAACACATATGTATTTAGTTCATGCACTTTAATCAAAGTTTTTTGTGGTGTTGTCAATATTTTTTGGTTTCTAAATTCTTGTTCAGAGAATTTCAACAGAATATTGCTTTTTTCACTAGCTAGGTCAACTCCTCCCCTCCCCCCGTCGTTACTTTTATAGCTGCTTCTTTTTTACCTGTTTAATACTTCTGTTAGTTTTTCAGTGTAACTGCTGTGAATTTTAATTCATTTATTTGCGTCTGTGTGAGCCTTAGGAGTGGTTAGCTTATCCATTATTGGTTAGCTCGTGTTTGCCTGGCTACATTCTTGAATTTCTTAGTGCACAAAGTACACCACTAATCCTACTTTACACCCTCCGTAAATCCTGAGTGATGTTGGAAGATAGGGTGGCTCTCTTAGAGAGCCATGTCCGTAAGTTAGAGCACCTTCTTAGCTCAGTGGAGTTAGATGTTACGGGCAGTCTAGATGAGGTTAGTGTTGGGCCGGCTAACGAGCCCATTAGCATCAGCTTAGAAATGCTGGCTGTGGAGGAAGGCTTTCGGACTGTGGCTAGGCGGAGGAAGCCCCATAGGGCTTGGTGCCCGGTTGTGGCACCCAGATCACACTCGCCACTGCGAACTGTGAATCGGTTCTCCACCTTGGATTTGCCTGATGTGAATTCTCTGAGCCCACAAGTGACTTCCACTCCTGTCTCCAGGCCAAAACACTGGACTTTAGTGATAGGGGATTCTATGACCCGCAAAGTCAGGTTAAAGACGCCAGCTGACGTTAAATGTATTTCTGGGGCCAGAGCTCCCGACACTGCATCTCAACTTAGGGTGCTGACGCTGCAGAAGGGAAGACAGACGAAGGAACATGACATGAGATATAGTCATATAGTTATTCACGTTGGCACCAATGATATCAGGATGAAGCACTCAGAGGTCACAAAAATGGACATAGAATGGACTTGTGACCTTGCCAGAAAGATGTGTCGGCATCGATTAATAGTCTCTGGTCCCCTCCCCTCCCGGGGTACTGATGAGACGTTTAGCAGGCTGACATTGTTAAATAGGTGGCTGGCGCAGTTTTGTAGACAGCAAGGCTTTAGCTTTATTGATAACTGGCCTTCGTTCTGGGGCAGCCATGGCTTGCTGATGCCGGACGGCCTCCACCCTACTGGGGAAGGCGCCGCCATCTTGTCTGCAAACATAGATAGAGCTCTACAGGGAGGGTAACATTAGGAATCTACAGGAGGCCACGGAGCAGGTGATTAGAGACCCTGCAAGGCTTATGACAAATGTGGGTGTGGAATCCATTAGCTTAGCGGGTAAATTAGTGCAGAAAATCCACTATGGTGATAGTGCAGTTTATTTGCCAGGGAGGGAATTTCAACAAGTTCAGACTGTGGCCTGCTTCCGTAGTCGTGTCCATAAAAATCATAGAGGGATATGCTTTCCAAACTTAACACCCATTATTATACTGGATGATGTTGAAATTGAGGGTGGCCCAGTGGTTGTTCCAGCAATAGCAAAGATTTTGTGTCTGCTACTTACAACACACGTGGAATGTCTCACACCTAAACCTACTTCTAGACATCTTATATATGCTACTCTGGAACCACCCCTAAACCCAAACAGTTCAACTGTCAACCCCACTGAGGTCCTTAGACTGGGTCTCATTAACATAAGATCACGGTCCTCAAAATCATTGTTGATCAATGATTGAATTATTGATCATCACTTAGATATGACTGGGCTATGTGAAACCTGGCTTAAACCTACAGCTGTCCTCCCCTTAAATTAGGCCTGCCCGCCAGCATATATACATTTAGTCACGTCCCTCGTGATGCGAAGCAAGGCGGGGGTGGTGCTCTTATTTATAAATCTAGGTTTAGCTTATTAGCTGTTGGGGGTTACAAATATAACTCATTTGAGCATCTGATTCTCCGCTCTGCTAAGGATATTAAGCATTGCCAAGGTCAGAAGAATAAAATTCAGTCATATTACTTTGTGACTGTATATAGCCCTCCTGGCCCATATTCTGAATTCTTAGATGAATTTGGTGCGTTCATCTCTAACTTGTCAACTAGTGCAGATAACATTCTGATCATTGGTGACTTTAACATTCATATAAATAAGCCTTCTGATCCCCTCTGCAAATCAGTTATGGAAATTGTGGATGCATTAGGATTTCGGCAATGCATTCAGGATTCGACGCACATTAGTGGAAATACCCTGGATCTGGTTCTCGCACATGGTATTGCTGTCACAAATATTGACATCATGTCTCTTACATCAGTGGTGTCTGATCACTCACTTCTTAAGTTTACAGTTTCGCTGCCGTGTTTAGTGGAACAACAACCTTATATATCATTACGGCGATGCATCAACTCCTCAACTAAGACTGAACTCGAAGCTAGACTGCCTGATGTTTTAGCTTCACATTTGACAAATACCCAGTCAGTTGACAGACTTGTGGATAGTTTAAACTCTGTGCTCAAAACTACACTCGACATGATTGCACCACCTGTGTTAAAACCGCGCTCCCCCAAATCACAATCACCTTGGTTCAATGATTATCTGCATGACCTCAAGCATAAAGTTAGAGGTCTAGAACAGAAATGGTGTCATTCAAAATTAGAAGTATTCCACCTTGCGTGGCGTGATGCTATCTTAGACTATAAGCATGCATTATTGGCTACAAAGCGGACCTATTACTCTGATTTGATCAACAAAAACAAGCATAACTCAAAGTTCTTGTTCGACACGGTGGCAACACTTATGCATGGACAACCACCTGTAGTTCACTCTCCTTTTACAGCACAAGATTTCCTGGATTACTTTGGAAAGAAAATAGAAGACATTAGGTTAAATATATCCAGGCATGCCTTAACCCAGCCACTACACCCTGCTATTGAGGTGGACGCCACTACTGAGGTATTACCTAGATTTACTAAATTTGATAGTATCTCACTAGACGTGCTGACAAAACTCATGACGTCAACAAAAAGCACAACCTGTTTATCTGATCCTATACCAACAAAACTGTTTAAGGATCTGTGGCCCACTCTTGGGCCGACTGTGCTGGAAATTATTAATCTTTCTTTAACTTCTGGATCTGTTCCTAAATGTTTCAAATCTGCAGGGATTAAACCATTGCTTAAGAAACCTAATCTTGACCCTAGTGTATTGAAAAACTATCAGCAACTATCAAAACTATTAAATCTATCTGAGAATAATCTCTGAGCCACTGCAGTCTGCTTTTACAAAATATTATTCCACAGAGACGGCTCTCACTAAAGTGGTGAATGATCTTCTGCTTACAATGGATTCGGACACCACTACGGTTCTGTTGCTGTTAGATCTCAGTGCTGCATTTGATACAGCGGATCATCATATTCTACTTGATAGGCTGGAAAATCATTTTGGGATTACTGGGAGTGCCCTTGCATGGCTGATGTCATACTTGACCAGTTGTTCTCACTGTGTTTTGTACAGTAACACTACCTCTAACCTTAGTGACATGAAATTTGGGGTTCCACAGGGGTCTGTCTTAGGCCCCCTGCTTTTCTCCCTTTATATAGCACCCCTTGGGTACATATTGCAGCATTTTGGGTTTATCTTTCACTGCTATGCAGATGATACTCAGTTATACATGCAGATAACTACTGGTAATCTTGTTCACATAAAATCCTTAGAAGACTGCCTTGCAGCAGTGAGAAGTTGGATGTCTAGAAACTGCTATGCAGATGATACTCAGTTATACATGCAGATAACTACTGGTAATCTCGTTCACATAAAACCCTTAGAAGACTGCCTTACAGCAGTGAGAAGCTGGATGTCTAGAAACTTCTTACTTTGAAACTCTGATAAGACTGAAATGATGGTTCTTGGTCCAGTGAGACATTGGCATGAATTTGACCAGTTAACGACCTAGGCTCATGTGTTATACATTACACAGACAAAGTGAGGAACCTTGTGGTAATTTTTGATCCTTCATTGTCCTTTGGCCTCCACATTAGAAATATTACTAGGAATGCTTTCTTCCACCTGCGAAATATAGCGAAGATTCGTCCCATCCTGTCTATGGCTGATGCTGAGATCAGCCATAGATCCATGCATTTATCTCTTCGAGACTGGACTACTGCAATGTTCTATTTTCTGGTTTACCGCAGTCTAGCATTAGGGCTCTCCAATTGGTTCAAAATGCTGCAGCCAGACTTTTGACACGAAGCAGAAAGTACAACCACATTACACCCATTTTGGCATCCATTCACTGGCTTCCTGTCCCAGTGAGATCAGATTTTAAGGTTCTGCTACTAACCTATAAAATTATTCATGGACTGGCACCTCCCTACCTAGCTGACCTAATTAAACCTTAAGTACTGGCCCGGGCTTTACGTTCTCAGGGTGCAGGACTACTTTGTGCCCCTAAGGTGAATAAGAAGTCTGCGGGTCACAGAGCTTTCTCTTATCGTGCCCCTGTTCTGTGGAATGATCTGCCTGCGTCAATAAAACAGTCAGATTCTGTGGAGACTTTCAAGTCCAGAGAAAGGAAATGGTTTGAGAGAGGAGAGAAGGAGGCATTTTATGTGAAACAGTTGAAACCCAGCCTTAACCAGGGAGGGGGTCCGAGACACGCTTTGTCCCCTGTTTACAATGGGGTACTCAGGTCAAAGCAGTTTCAGTCCTTTGTTCATGGTAACGAGTCATTCACGTCATCAGGAGAGTCGTCAGGGGTGCCGTCAGGAGAGGTGTCCGTCCCATCATTAGGAGGTACAGCTGCCCTGTCATTAGGAGGGTGCTAACTAGAGCACAATAGGTGCTAATTAGAGCTACTGTTTAGTCACTAGCCTATAGCAGTCTGCCTCTCGGTAGGAGGGGTCTGGTTAGGTTTAAAACTTCAGCTTTTGTGGCTTCTGTTTATTCTTCTCTACAAGAGTCAAGACAGAAGTCAGACTACCAGAGCAAGAATTTTAGCTGAGGAAGCTTCTGCGATTTGAAGCAAATCGTCCTCGCGTCAAGCCACCCAGTCCAGTCGAAGATTCAAGCTTCTCTACTATGGAAACCACCTGGACAACTGAGAGCCTTCACAGAAACATATAACCAAAACCCAACTGAGGCCAACTTAAAAATCACTCTGACCACAAGGGCAACACTTAATTCATTGCTTACTCAAAGTGTTGTGTGGGCCACTGAAGAGGAGGTACTGCTGGCCCACCACCAGAGGGCGCCCTGCCTGAAGTGCAGGCTTCAGGCACGAGAGGGCGCCGGAGCAACCGGGAGTGGCAGCTGTCATTCATCATCAGCACCAGCTGTCACTCATCATCACCAACCACATCACCATAAAGGCCGGGTAGCATCTTCACCTCGCTGCCGAGAAATCGTTCTACCTAACAGGTAAACTACTCAGCCTGAACCAACACATCAGTAGTAACGTCTTTTGCTTCTCTGTGTAATAGTACTGTTGCAGACGTACCTGTTTGTACGGAATAGTCGTATGTGGGGAGTTGGCGTACTCCGCTCCTCGGTTGGAGGAGACGAACATACCGACAGGATCTGCACGTAACTCTGTAAAACTGTGATTAAGAGGTGGAGGTGTTTCCCACCCGTTTCTGACTGTTTGCTGGGTGTGCACGCACCCACCATCACCTGTCTGTTTTTTTCTGCCAGCAGTAGCAGATCTGACAGCCGGAGGCAGTGGCCACCTGGGGACTCAGCGCTTGGTGGCTCCGGAGTGCTCCAGATCCGTTGGCAGTGGAAGATGTGTGGAATCCGGCTCTTCTCTGGACAGGCGTCTTCTATCCTCGAGCCTGCCCACACATCACCGTGAATTATTGACTGCTATTCTAAACTGTGTTGTCTGTTGTTCTGTTGTGCACATTCACAACATTAAATTGTTGTATTTTGGCTTATTCCATTGTCCGTTCATTTATACCCCCTGTTGTGGGTCCGTGTACCTACACTTTCACAACATCAAAGGGCAGAACAAAGTATGAGATTTGCAAAACAAAAATTATACGAGTTTGGCAATAAGCCCAGCAAGTATTTGGTGCATTTGGTAAAAAAAAAAAAAAAGAGCAGATTCTCAAAATATCCCCTATGTTAAGGACTGTTCGGCTCACATGCAGAGGGATAGCAATGGTATAAATGAGGCTTTTACAGAATTTTATCAAAAACTGTACACAAGTGAACAGCTAGGCGAGGCCCCAAGATTGATCGAGAACTTTTTTGTGTCGAACAAAAATCAGACCTGAATAAACCTATAACATTAGAAGAAGTGAATGAAGCTGTTCGTACTTTACAATCAGGAAAAGCCCCGGGTCCTGATGGCTTTAGTTCTGAATTTTTCAAACAGTTTAGGTCATTAATGGTGAAGCCTTTATTAAATACATCTAATCATTCTCTTGAAACAGGAACTCTTCCAAAAACACTTACAGAAGCAAACATTAGCCTGATTCTCAAGAAGGATAAACCAGGGGATGAATGTTCATCTACCGGCCTATTAGCTTACTGAACATGAACTTTAACCTCCTATCTAAATCTCTGGCTTTAAGGCTGGAGAAAATCCTTCCTCATATTATTAGTAACGATCAAACAGGGTTTATTACTGGAAGGAACTCCTATAAAAATGTTAGAAGATTACTGAAAATCATTCAACTGTGTCAACAAAAGCATATTAAGGGCTTGACTGTGTCGCTGGATGCAGAAAAGGCATTCGACCGCATAGAGTGAGATTTTCTGTTCTTCACACTTAAGCAATTTGATTTAGGTGAAAATTTTATTGAATGGGTCAGACTGCTATACCATAATTCGATGGCGGCCGTTATTACAAATGGCAAATGTTCCCCATACTTTGCACTGGGGAAAGGGACCTGACAAGGATGTCCTCTGTCACCACTGCTATTTGCGATTGCAACTGAGCCGCTAGCACAGGGGTGGCCAAGTTCAGTCCTCGAGAACCACCTTCCTGACACTCTTAGTTGTCTCCCTGCTCCAACACACCTGAATCCAATGAAAGGCTCATTAAAAGTCTGCTAACGAAAAGAAGCCAATCGAACTCATCCTAATATATATGGAATATCAATTAATCAAAAACAGCACAGAATTTCCGTGTACGCGAATGATGTTTTACTGTTTATTACAAAACCAGAAATATCTATCGTTTCAGTCCTTAATGTTATTAATCAATTTAGTGAATTCTCCAGATATAAAATAAATTTTAATATATCAGAGGCGATGCCATTGAGCCAAGTACATCATACTTTACCCCCTGGGCTGTCACCTTTCAGATGGGCTACACAAGGTTTTGTCTATTTGGGTATTTATATTACACCTGTGCTTGAAAACATGTATAAAACCAATTTCCTACCGTTGCTCAAACACATTCATGATGACTTGGAGAGATGGGCCAGTCTACCACTCAATGCTGGGGAGAGTCTCTCCGATTAAAATGAATATTTTGCCCAGATTATTATATAATAATACAATTAAGACAGTAAACAGTTGGCTACGAACATTTATCTGGAACCATAAGAGACAACAACTTAAATTTGTAAAACTGCAATTACCATCACATCAGGGAGGAATGGCAGTCCCTAATATTAAATTTTATCAGCTAGCTTATTAAATGCGGTATCTGGTAGACTGGATACAGAATGACCCAGACTCTTTCTGGCTAGATATCGAAGCATATAATATGAGCAAGCCTTTAGCATTGGCTAGTCCCCCTTTCATTCTGAACCGGAAGGATTCAGGGGTTTCAGATGATAATTTGATTGTTAAATCTACTTTAAAGGCTTGGGATATGATTAAAAAATGGGAAAAGAGAACTAATTTGCTCTCACCAATTACCCCAATATGAAGAAATGCAGACTTTCCACCAGGGTTGGTAGATAATTGGTTTTCATTTTGGGAGAATGCAGGTATCAAAACTTTGAAAGATGTATTTGAAGGTGATAAAATGATGTCATTTGATCAGTTAAGATTAAAATATAATCTATCTCAAACACATTTTTTTAGGTTTCTGCAAGTCAGAAGTTTCATTAAGAATCACACTGGGCGTACATTTACTTTGGAAATGTCACCAACTGAATAGCTACTTAAAAAAAATGTAGCAACAGGTTTTTAGTAAGACGCTGCTATGAGGCCCTTTATAGTAAAGAACACAATCCTGCAAATGTGAGCTCAAGATCTTGGAGTAGAGACAGATGAAGCTACAGAGACTGGTATTTGGGAACATGCCTGAAATATATGTAACCAAGCAAAGAAACTGCAATTCAGGATATTACACCGTCTTCAGATTTCACCTGAAATTTTACATAGAGGTTGGCAGTTATATACATACTATATAGACCTGTGGCCATATTCAAGACTTCTGGGTAAAAGTAGTCTCAAAGTTAAATGTAATTTTTATCCAAATATGTTTATTTGCTTTTTAACATTTACTTAAACACAGCTCAGCAAAACCTTGATCCATACCATTAGATTACAGCCAGGTTTCAAGTAAAATCTTAAGATACATACATATATATAAATAAACATATACATATACATGAATAAACAAAAAAAAAGAATCCAGAAAAACATTGTGAGAATGTTCAAAATCAGCAATCAACAATTGCACTGTTCAGTAATGAAGATACAAGTTGGTCAGTGAAGCAAAGGTACGGTGTCCATATGTCCATAAAGCTGCTTTTAGTGTGGTGAATGTGACAAGTCAAGTATTCCAGAGGAAAGAGTTCAATGATGAGTTTGTGCCATGTGGCTTTGGATGGAGGCTTATCGCTGATCCATGTAAGAAAGATATTTTAAATGTTAGGATGTTAAATAATCTGTTACGAGAGGGTGAGCCGAGGCTTGTTGCTCTGTATCCCAGTAACAAAGAAAACAGGGTCCAAGGATAAGGATATTCCAAAAATATGTCTTAGGTCCACCAAAATGTCCTACCAGTACAACTGGATTTTAGGACAAAACTAAACACAATGAGCATACGTCCCAGTGGCAGATTTACATTTCAAACATAAAGGTGAGGTTTGAGGATTCATCAAATGTCTTTTGTGTGAAGATATTTGCAATCTATGAATTATTTTAAATTGGAGCCGTCTAGCATGATTGCAAACCGAAATATATTTTGTCTGACAACAGATGGAACTCAATTTTTCTTCATCAAGGACTATACCCATTTCTGATTCCCATTTTTGTTTAATCTCTAATAAAGTTGATGAGTTACGGTCAATCAATGTACGATAGAAATAAGTAATTATTTTCTTTGTAGGACAGTTTAGGATTCATTTTTCTAATGGTGAGAGACTGGCATCAGACATCAAAAGTTGTTTTCTTACGAATAAAGTCTCTAACTTGCAGGTATCTAAAAAAATCTCTATTTGGGAGGTTATATTGATCTTGAATTTGTTTAAATGAACACAATGTAGGTCCAGAAAATAAATCACACAACTTTTTAATTCCCTTGTTTGCCCAAGCAATAAAACTTGAGTCTATCATACCTGGTAAAAAGTCTGGATTCCCTTATATTGGCGAGAGCAAAGGAGTTAAAAGAGATTTCCCCTCCAGTCGCCTGGCCATAAACCACGATTTCACTGTATTGACAATAATGGGGTTATTAATGTACAAATTTCTTGAAGATTTTACATTTTTACAGGACAAAAGACCAAGAAGGGAACATTGAGTCTGTGATTTTTCAAGATTAAGCCACACAGATGTGGGGTTACTCCCTAACCCATTCAACTATAAACCTCAAATTAGATGCCAGCTGATACGTCTTAAAATCCGGTACATCGAGACCATCTTCAGAGATGGGGGATAATAGTTTTGAAAATTTCAGTCGTGGTTTTCTTTTGTGCCAAATAAATTCACTTAGCCATCCATTGAGTAATTTGATATTTTTGTTTGAAATCAACAACGGAATCATTTGTAAAGGATAGAGTAATCTGGGGAGCACATTCATTTTGATCATGGCCACTCTACCCAGCAAAGACAAAGGAAGAACGTTCCACCTATTTAAGTCTTTTCTGATATTGTCCAAAAGAGGTGTAAAGTTGGCCTTGAACATTTGATGAAACATGGGAGTGATGTGAATACCAAGGTAAACAAAACCAGATAATGACCATTGGAATGGAAAATAAGTTAATGTGTTAGTTCTTTCTCAAAGGCTGCCCACTGGCATAGCAAGGGATTTAGAAAAGTTTATTTTATAGCCGGAGAACATTCCAAATCGTTGAATTTGCTCGATCAGTCTAGGAATTGAGGATTTGGGCTCAGTTATATATAATAATACGTCATCAGCATACAAGGAAATTTTATGCCACTGTCCGCCATGACAGAACCCTGTTATGTTTGGATCTTATCTTATGGTCTCGGCTAAGGGCTCCACTGCTAGAGCAAAAAGAGCCGGACTCAATGGGCAGCCCTGTTGAGTTGAACGATGAAGTGAGAAGGCCTCCGATCTGTAGCCATTAGTAATTACAGAGGCCATAGGGTTACTGTGTAATAATTTAATCCATCTAACGAATGTGTCCCCCAATTCAAATGTTTGCAAGATGCGAAGCAGATAAGGCCATTCGACGCAGTTGAAGGCCTTCTCCGCGTCTGAAGAGATGACCAAACTGTCCTCATCTCGTGCCTGACAAATAGTTATTATGTTTAAAAGCCTTCGAATATTGTGACTTGAACTTCTCCCCTTGATAAAACCTGTCTGATCTTCTTTAACAATATAAAGTAAAACTTTTTCTAAGCGCAGTGCCAAAATTTTAGATAATTTAAGATCTTGATTTAAAAGAGCAATGGGTCGGTAACTGGAGCAATGTTCAGAGTTTTTACCTTTTTTATGGATCAGTGTGATATCAGCTTCCCTTAAAGTTCGAGGAAGGAAGCATGTGGTAAATGAATGATCCAACACAGAGAGAAAGGGGTCTAATAATATATGGTGGAACTCTTTGTAAAAATCACATGATATTCCATCTGTTCTGGGAGTCTTCCCTGATTGTAGTTTTTTAAGTGCTAGGAGTGCCTCCTCTTTAGTAATAGGAGCATTCAACATGGCTCTTTGAGCATCAGATATAGTGGGAAGAGTGAGCTCAGATAAGAAGAGTTCCATAACATCAGAGGCTCCCGGTCGTAGGTTTGATTCATATAATTGATCACAGAATTCCTTAAATAAATGGTTAATTTGCATATTATCAAAATGACGGTTATTGTCAGAGTCAACTATAGAAGTAATGGTTTGTGGATCATTAGGGGCTTTGGTTAGAAATGATAAATATTTAGTTGGTTTGCTACCAGATTCATATAATCTCTGTCTAGAGAAAAGTGTAGCAGTTTTAGCTTGTTGTGTTAACAAGGTATCCAGAGCAGCTTGCACATTTTTTCTGCAATAAATGTGGATCTAAAGATGTGGTTAATACACTTTTTATATTATGTAATTCTTTTTCGAGATTTTGATTTTGATTTCGAGATTTGCTTCCGTTTTTTGGCAGCTGCGTAGCCAATAGTTAGACCCCTAATAAATGCCTTAGATGTCTCCCAAAGTAAAGAGGGGTTATCATTGGTTTTTGAGTTAATATTAAAAAATATTTTAAATTCAGGAGTCATGTATGATATAAATTTTTCATCTTTTAAAAGACGAGCATCAAATCTCCATTTTCTGCTTTTATTAGAGATAGTGTCAGTAACCAGCTCCAGGCTTAACATTGCATGGTCACTTACCACAATATTTCCTATTTCACAGGAGGTGATGTGCTGAATTTGGGATATGGGGATAAAAAAGTAATCAATTCAAGTGTGACACTTATGTGGTGGAGAATAGAAGGTAAATTCCTTATTTGGATGGAGAGTTCTCCATACATCTGCCAGGCCCATCACCCTACAAATAGCAGAGAGGGCACTGGCTTGATTGGTTAGGGGAGAGCTACGAGAAGGATGTCGGTCTACCGTGGGCCAAAGTAAGCAGTTAAAATCCCTGCCCACTAAGGCTAATGGGTTAGACAATTCTGAAAATTCCATAAAGGCCTTTGACAAAAAATTTGGGGTGTAATTTGGAGGGCATTATATATTCATTATAGTAACTTTTTCACTCTGGAGAGTGCTATTAATAATCACATATCTTCCATACTGGTCCTTTTTGCAAGATTGTAATTGAAAAGCAATTCTCTTGTTAAGAAGTATAACACCTCTACTACTTGTTGTAAAGGAAGCAAAATATACCTGATTAACCCAACCATGTTTAAGCTTCTGATGCTCAACATCATCAAGATGGGTTTCTTGGAGTAGTGCTATATCAATTTTCCCTCTTCTGAGTGTAGCAAAAACTTTTCTTTGCTTAATTCTTTTCCGTAAACCTCTTACATTCCAAGTACAGAATCTAATCTTACCAAGTGACATTTACCAAAACATACTTAAATGTATGACCTTTGGAAAAAAAAAAAAACCTGAGTGGTACATATCTTAATGTATAAACACAAGAGTGGATCAAGGCTGAGCTAAATAGAACAAGAACACTGAATATTAACATATAAAGCATGTAAAATGACAAAACTAAATCGAAGGGGGCTTTCCCCAAGTTGTGTGGGGATTGCTGTCCTGTAACACACCAAACCTGGGTGCAAAACTAGCAAATTAGATGGCATACTGTCTGTGGGGAGCTGCATGCCCTGAATAAACATATAGGAGTATCTTATTAGTCAAAGGGGGTTTCAGGCATGGCGGGTTGTGACAGTGGTATAGAAAATATAACAGGTTATAATAAGTATATCAGATACAACAGAGTTAAACCTGTAACAAACAAAACCCACCCGTTTGTGTCCAGTGATTTCTCCTTCAGCCTTGGTCAGTTACGCTGGATGCGTAGGAGGGGACCTCTGCTGGTGAGAGGAAAATCTTCTGCGTACCATTGAACATTACTTTGAGCTTCACCGGGAACAACATGGTGTAATCTGCGCAGATTTCACGTAGACGTTGTTTCGCTGCTGCAAATGATTTACGCTTCCTCACCACCATCGCAGACAGGTCGTGGTAGAATGAGATTTTCCTCCCCTCCAAGACGATGTCGCCTTGTGCTGCCTTTCGTCGCACTGCTGCCATTACCCGCTGTTTCTCTGGGAATGCGTGGAACCTGATAATGACCTGTCGCGGCCGCTGACCCTCTCCGGGCAGAGGTGCTGCGCTCCAGTGTGCACGCTCCAGCCTGACTCTGCCTCCTGCTGCATCAAAACCAAGGAAACTCGGCAGCCACTGTTCAAAGAAATCTAAAGCATTGCTCCCCTCCATACACTCAGGGATGTTAAATATGCAGATATTTTTACAACGCCCCCTATTTTCAAGCATATCGACTTCATCTGTTAAACTTTCAACTCGTTTTTCTAGAGTTTGAATCTTAGCATGGAGGGGCTCGTTAGCATCTTCTAGCTTTAGCACTCTGGCTTCCGCTTCATCCAGTCGCTCGTCAACTTTCTTTAAATCAGCCGAATGTCTCTTGACTGTACTGGTTAGAGGGTCCAATTTCTCATTGATAGATGCCATAGTTCTTGAGGTCATGATTTCAAAGGCTTTAGCGTGCGCAGGGTCCAGTTCAAGACTGTCACTCACACATCCTGGCTCCTCCGTAGATTCGCCATGTTGAGATGAGCCCAAGCTCTCGTCCTCACCGCTTGTCTGCTTATTAGTTTTGCGTTTCGGCGACATCGTTTGGTGTTGTTTGGACCAAAAGAGTTCTAAAGTCATAATACAACCTTAGTAACTGTAAAGTAAGTTAAAGTCCAACGAGAAAGGAAATATATCTTAAGGCATTGACGGAGCTCCCACGGGCACGTCTTTCCCCTAAGCAGCCATCACCGGAAGCCTCGTTAAATGTAATTTTTAATGAAGACATAGGCCTGGACCCAGCATGTCTTCTTCTGGGAATGTCACATGCACAAATCAAAGGGACTCACAGAAGAAAATTGCTGTACATGTTAACATATGCTGCATGCAAGAGCATACTGTTAAAATGGATCTCAAATAAACCACCAACACTTTCAGATTGGCATAAGAATATATTCAATACGCTGCCCATGGAATACCTGACATACTGGGTCAAAGATAAAACTGGAATATTTTATGACATATGGACTCCATTCTTTGATTATGTTGGACCTAGGATAGCGAGCATATTTTGGGGGACACTTCCCAAGCCACGGAATAATGACTGAATTTGTATGAGAGGTTTGGTTGTCTGTAATTTTTCACTTTTTCTGCTTCTCTCGGTTTTTTTTTGCCTCGCCTTGACAATCCATACTATTGACGACAGAGGAAAAAAACAGATGGAACCAAGTTAATGTGGGGAGACGATGGTGAAAAACTTGTAAACGTTTTCCTGAACAGACATACGAGTGCAGAACGTGAATTATCTTGTTGAATAATTTGCACGAGTAAGACTTCTCCAAAGACAGTGAACGACAACACCGCAAAAAAAAGTCAGTCCATTCGCAATGTGTTTATGAAGTCAGAGGACAAATTTCCTTCAAGTAGAGACTTTCATGCTTTTTCATCAAGGCTGCCTTCAAAAGAAGGACGTCTTCAACCACTGCTGAGCTCATACAGTATATTGTGTTGTTGGTAAACCAGCAAGGAATCTCACCACAGATGAAGTTTTGCAGAATCTCACATGCGTCCAAGCAGAAGCAGACACAGCTCTGTTCTCACTCTATGGTAAGCTGCGGTCAGAGGGATATTCAGAAGTAGTCGTCATGGACACAGAGGATACCGATAACTACGTTCAGGCAGCCTATGTGGCTCAGCAAATATCAGGACTCCTGTGCTTGAAATGCAAATTGAAGCTGATCAGTGCTCTGTGTTTGAGTGACAAGGCAATGGTGGAGTCTCTGATCCCACTTCATGTTCTTACTGGATGCGATCAGAACTTTGGCTTTCAAGGAGGAGGCAAGAAAAGTATTGAGGACCATGTAGAAAAATCATCAGAAGCTCACAATCTCCTCAAGAGTTGTGGCACAATCCTCTCGTTCACACAAGAAATCACCAATGACTTACAGAAATTTGTTATCTGGTACATCTATCATGACACCAAACACAAGACAATGGCAGAGGTGAGAGCAGCAAAGTGGTGAGTACTCAAGAAAAAGAAGGTTATCAGACTGATACCTGACTCTGACAGCCTATGACCACACGCAGAGCACACCAATTACCTCACATATCTACAAAACAACTTCCAGCTTCAGAATCATCATCACCAATTGGCCACGGATGGCACCTTGTAAATGGCTTATGCCTCCCAGTAAACTATAACCAACCTGCACTTCTACCATCCCTGGAACTACCAACAACTCCAAGTCATCTACAAATGGAGAGCAGTGATGATGGCAGTGGAAGTGATTCTGACAGTCGTGCATCATATTTGTCCTGCAGTGATAGTGAATCTTAATACAGTAGGGGACAGCAGACACCTGTCATCTTGGATTTTGAGGTCAAGAGGACTCTGAATCATGAATTATGCTATTCCATTTTTGTTTCTGATACCAAAATAGTGGGAAATGACACCTAAATTGTCATTTTTAACCATCTACTGCAAAAAAATATAATTTTATCAGTTTTCTAAGAGAGCAATGAGAGCTAGTTGCCGTTGCTAAATCCACTGAGATTTAGCAATTGTGGGGGGGGTGCGTTCCGGCGCCGCCGGGCTATTCCCCTGGTGGTTTGTCGGGCTGCCCCGGTGGCTGCCCTTCCTGGCTCCTGTGCCCTTCCGCTGCCCTTTTTCTCCTGGTTTCTCCTGGGGCCCTGCGTCCTGGACCCATTTCCATCTGTTGCGTGCAGTCGGCCATATGGCTTCTGATGTGCCGAAGTGCTCCATGTCATATGGTAAGGTTCGGTACTCTTGTCTTGACCCAACACACCAGCCACAGTAGTGATCAGATATTTAGCTGTGATCTGGGTCTCTGTGTGTGGATGGTTATGTGTTTGTGGCCAACACCACAATTCAGTTTTGGGTGCTCTCAAGGGGATCACGACTCTGGTGTCCTAGATTAGGGTATGGACGCTCACTAATAAGACAACAGACTGTTGCTGTCACTGTTTGTTCATGTTTGTCCTGGTATGTTGTATGGTCCCGTCTCCTCGGTGTCTCACTTCACAGTTATCGTCTTCACCACTTGTCTTTCGATCTTGTCTGTCTTCATGTTGTTTTGGTGGTCGGCCCTTTCTGATAGAAGTTGTCGGTTGGCTTTGAGCAGGATGTTGTAGGGTGATCGGGAAGGGCGGATGGGGGTCTCTCTCACAGACACACACACACACACACACACACACCACATTCACTCACACACTACATCCCTTCTGTCTTGCAAGAACAAATTGCATATATGTGTATTAATGTTCATAAATGGGCTGCGGCATTATGCCTCTGCAGCCCGTGCGGTTGCAGAGGCAAAAACTCGGGTCTGGGAGGAGTTCGAGGAGGCTATGGAGGAGGACTATCGGTCGGCCTCAAAGAGATTCTGGCAAACCGTCCGACGCCTCAGGAGGCGGAAGCAGCTCTCCACCAGCACTGTTTACGGTGCGGGTGGGGAGCTGTTGACCCTGACTGGGGACCTTGTCGGGTGGTGGAAGGAGTACTTCGAGGATCTCCTCAACCCCATCGTCACGTCTTCCGAAGAGGAAGCAGAGACTGGGGACTCGGAGGCGGACTCATCCATTACCCAGGCCGAAGTCACCGACGTGGTTAGAAAGCTCCTCGGTGGCAAGGCTCCTGGGGTGGATGAAATCCGTCCTGAGTACCTTAAGTCTCTGGATGTTGTGGGGCTGTCTTGGCTGACACGCCTCTGCAACATCGCGTGGCGATCTGGGACAGTGCCTCTGGATTGGCAGACTGGGGTGGTGGTCCCTCTGTTTAAGAAGGGGGACCGGAGGGTGTGTTCCAACTATAGGGGGATCACACTCCTCAGCCTCCCCGGTAAGGTCTATTCCAGAGTACTGGAGAGGAGAATTCGACCGATGGTCGAACCTTGGATTCAGGAGGAGCAGTGTGGTTTTCGTTCTGGTCGCGGCACACTGGACCAGCTCTACACGCTCCATCGGGTGCTCGAGGGTTCATGGGAGTTTGCCCATCCAGTCCACATGTGTTTTGTGGATCTGGAGAAGGCATTCAACCGTGTCCCTCGGGGCACCCTGTGGGGAGTGCTCCGGGAGTACGGGGTCCGGGGTCCTTTGCTAAGGTTATCCGGTCCCTGTACGACTGCAGCAGGAGCTTGGTTCGCATTGCCGGTAGTAAGTCAAACCTGTTTCCAGTGCACGTTGGCCTCCGCCAAGGCTGCCCTTTGTCACCGGTTCTGTTCATTATTTTTATGGACAGAATTTCTAGGCGCAGCCAGGGTGTAGAGGGGGTCTGGTTTGGGAACCACAGAATCTCGTCTCTGCTGTTTGCGGATGATGTGGTTCTGTTGGCTTCGTCAAATCAGGACCTTCAGCGTGCACTGGGGCGGTTTGCAGCCGAGTGTGAAGCGTCCGGGATGAAAATCAGCACCTCCAAATCCGAGGCCATGGTTCTCGACCGGAAAAAGGTGCTTTTCCCTCTTCAGGTCGGTGGAGTGTCCTTGCCTCAAGTGGAGGAGTTTAAGTATCTCGGGGTCTTGTTCACGAGTGAGGGATGGATGGAGTGTGAGATCGATAGACGGATCGGTGCAGCATCTGCAGTGATGCGGTCGCTGTATCGGACCGTCGTGGTGAAGAGAGAGCTGAGTAGGGGGGCAAAGCTCTCGATTTACCGATCTACGTTCCGATACTCACCTATGGTCATGAGATTTGGCTCATGACCATAGGTGAGTATCGAAAGAAAGAACGAGATCGCGAGTACAAGCGGACAAGATGAGTTTCCTCCGCAGGGTGGCTGGGCGCTCCCTTAGAGATAGGGTGAGGAGCTCGGTCACTCGGGAGGAGCTCGGAGTTGAGCCGCTGCTCCTCCACGTCGAAAGGAGTCAGTTGAGGTGGCTCGGGCATCTTTTCCGGATGCCCCCTGGACGCCTCGCTGGAGAGGTGTTCCGGGCACGTCCCACTGGGAGGAGGCCCCGGAGAAGACCCAGGACACGCTGGAGGGACAACATCTCTTGGCTGGCTTGGGAACGCCTTGGGGTTCCCCCGGAGGAGCTGGGGGAGGTGTGTGTGGATCGGGAGGTCTGGGCGGCTTTGCTTGAGCTGCTGCCCCCGCGACCCGACTCCGGATAAAGCGGAAGAAAATGGATGGATGGATGTTCATAAATGGTTCTGCCAGTGTGGCATTTACCATTACTATATATGCAGACGGGGGGGGCACTGAGAAACTTTGGTATCAAAAATGGTCACGGAACCTCTAAAAATGACCATACTAATATAAAGATTGTAATTTTATGGGACAATAAGGAAACAGTGCTGCAACACAAGGACAGCATTTACAACGCATTAAATATATGTGATTAAGGACCTTGGAACATACTGCTCAGTATTTTCAAAATAATTACACTAAGGAAGACTAATTATTTAAAAGATTTTAACCAAATGTATTCTCTGAGATCACAATAGTCTACTTTATTTTTACAGTCATATTTCATAAATATTATGGCCGAAGAAACCTGCTAAAATAGTTAGCTACAGTTGTTTTTTTTCTCTCTCTCTGTTTGAGGTGTGGCTCCATCCAGAAGTGGGAGTGGGTGTCTTCTTCTGCAGGCCTCCGTCTCCAAGCCTTATGCAAGCGCTCTGTGCACCAGCATGGACACCCAAAATTTCCTGTATATTCGTTTTTGTCAATTGTGTTGGTAGCAAGCTGAGCGCCAACAATAATTTCAGGTCAAACACTTCTGTCACATGTTAAATTTGAGTTTCTACATGTACAGTTAGAAATGTGGGACTTTGAGGAAGTTGATAATGAAACCTCAAAGGAAACTCTAACAGGCAGATTCAAGAGTTGATTGCACAAAATCAACTCTTGAATCATTTCCTTATTTGAGTAAAAAGGTAACACAGACTCGAAGCTGAATGAAATAAATCCAGAAGACATTTCAATCCATGCGCTATTTGTGCTTGTGGCCACAGTAATTCCAAGAGACAGAAACATGAGGAAGAAAGACCGTCAGAAGATACCAGGGGCTGGAGGAAGAGCGAGAAAATATGTGCTGCTGCCACTGTCATTGAAACCTGTGAACCAATTCAGGAAGTGGTGTGCTAACAATGTAAATATCACCAATTAAACACCAAGATCCAATTATCTCCTCTTGAATTATTCTCTTTCATGCATATCTCCATATGCTCTGTGACCACTGTGTGAAGTTCTACTGAAACCCACCACCTGGTTTAGGAGGAGCTGCACTAACAGTACTTGTAGACAGATGGACAGATAGAAAGGATGATTTGCATGTACACCCCGCCCCCCTCCACCCCCTGCCAAATACCCCACATCATATGTTGTTGAAAGGATTGCTCAGATATTTGAGTGTAATATTCTTTAAAGAGGACTAACCTGGTAGGTTTTGGTTTTCATGGCGATGACAGCGTTGACAGGAACCATCAGGATCATCACAGCCACTCCAGCCAGCACAGACGGGCCGAGGTTCTGCCAGGGAAAAGGAAGGGGGGAAATGACCAGCATCAGTACCTTTACTGATTAGGATGACCTCATTTATCAGAGAACTTCATTGTTCGCTGAAAACTGGAACTGTCTTTGGACTGCTGGGGGATGATGGGTGAAAAGCTTTGATGCCTTTGGTACGTATGGCTTCCTGTAAAATCATGGAAAGACTGATTTACATAACCAAAGTAAAGGCAGGAGAACCTGAAAAAGTGAGCAAAGTTTGGACAAAACACAATGGATGTCTGTCATGTTTCTGGAGGTGGAATGCTTCTGTACGGACTTCGGTCTCTGAATTCTGACCTATTCTTACATATTAATACTCTACATGTACCTTTTTCACCAAGAGAAGATTATACTGTCACTTCAAAAATTAATGAAAATGTCAAAATATGTCCGATCTCACAATGGGAAAGAAAGTGGTGGGGGGTGAGGGGGAGCATTCCCAAGGTCCCACAACCTTAATTGGATTCACATCAGAATATAACTGTTTCCTCTTTGGACCGTAACCACAAACTTCCAACAGTTTCCATGAAAACCACCGAATAATCAGCCATGCATGGGCGTGTCAGCGATTATTTGAAGACTGGTCCAGGTTTTAAGCCGCCACGTATACGCTACTAAAGCCTGGTTCACACGACAGGATTTTAAAATTATCTTTAGGTTTCAAAAACCTGAGAGACCACACGTGAAGATAAAAAATCATAGCTCTGACAGGTTTGGTGGTACAGTGTGTGGTGTTCAGCCACACGGTAAGAACAACAACACCACACACGAACAGATTTCACACACAAACATTTACAGTTCAGACAACAAACATTTACAGTTCAGACAGGAAATCTCACAGAATCTCTCGAGATTAAACATGACTTCAGAGTAAACAAACGGAGATACTTTGTGGACTATTTAAAACAGGGAAAAAACAAAAAGAAAAGGCGTTCTTTAAAGGAGTGGAGACAGCGCCACCACCGGACTTTCTGGTAAGTCAGAACAGCTGTTTTGATGTTATTTTCCGTTCTGTGCGTCCGTCACCTCACTTTCTGATTGGCTGCACGTCACATTCAGCAGGCTGCGTGCTCGTTTGTGGTTGGAGGACACAACACACGCTGCAATATCGGGCCAAAAAAATCCAACATGTTGAATATCCCCGATTTGCAATCGGAGCGCTCCTGACGTCCTTCCGAGCAGATCAGAGCGCTCTGAACACACCACACACGGCAGGAATATCTGATAAGATTATCTTTAGCGTCATCACGATTGTCGGGACGTCCTTAAGATTGTCGGAAGGGGAAGATTGGGTCCGATATTGGCCTAATTATCCTGCCGTGTGAACCCGGCTTTAGGTGCCTCTATGCTCCTCTCTGTACCTCACATGTGCCCGGGTTCAGCCTCTAGTGAGCCATGACCAACTTGCCATTTGAGCCTCGTCCAGCCTCGAGTGGCTCATGTGATCCATGTAACGCTATGATAACACAATGTTGGTGCACATTTAGGCATGGGTTTGGTCCAAACCTCCAGCCCTCCCACACTTGGTCCCTTTAAAGCGTGGGTTTTCAATTCACAGCATCCATTCAAGATGTCACATTTTTTTTTAAATGCAGTCCAAAAAAAAAGCAAAAAAAAAAAACGCTGCACTGAGTGAGTGCGCGCTCCTGAGCCAGGGGATACAAATTCTGACTGGGGATAACTACTTTGGCCCAACACCAGTGTGCACCTGGCTGCAGTTCACCTGTGTTCCAGAGTCAAATGCAGCAGTTCTGTGCGTTCACTCTGTGACCACAAAAATAAATAAATAAATACATTTCTGTGGCTTACAGTCACCGTGATCCAACTTTTAACTTGTTACTTGTGTTATGTCTGCAAAATCGCTCTTTTGTGTGCTCTCATTCTGTGTTCCTGGGCAGCTCTGCGCTCCTTCTCGCGACTTCACAGGCGTTATTTCTTCTGTGGCTTTAAACACCCAGCCTCTTTTACACTGTATTCCAACTTTTAACTTTGTGTTTGTCCGTTATTCACTGCAAAATCACTCTTTTGAAAGCTGGCGTGTCGCATAAAAGCTCATCTTGGGTACCAGCCACTGCATCAGCGCACACAGAGCGCGCCTCATCAGATCCATTAACAAGACGTTAAATCTAACATAAACATACTTTTACAGGAATGAACATGCAACTGTTTTACCTAAAACATTACAAATGGTTACCTTTAAGCTGTTGCAAAATATGTTCCTCATGGGGCAGGAGAGAGTGAAAAAAAGCATCCAGATGAAACAGTCCTCTGTGATTCCAGAAGTAATTAGAGGTGTTTTCAACATCCAAGCTCTGAATCCGTTACAAAATAATGATTTTATATACAGCATCCGGCACACAAAGCAGGTAGAATTGTGCGTAAGAGGGCTGAGCTGCTCCAAAAATATCCTCTCGGTCCCTCGTAGCCGTCAGGCTCTGGGATAATGGGCTTTTAGCAGCCTCGTCGTCGCCACACACATGGCTCTATAATCCTCATTAGTCGTCGTAGTAACTCGTACACAAACTGTCCCACGCTGTTGTTGCTAAATTCTGAACTTCTTGAAATTAGCGCCATGCTCAGAGATGACTGAATATTCTGCCACTAAGAGCGTCTCAGGGCCACTGTTCTCCCACGATAGCTGAATAAATCCTCTTGTAGAAAAAAAAAAACATGCTGCATGGCTCATTATTCATCCATCATTATTTAGTGGGACCGGGGCTTTAAGGGGACAATTCAACTTCTTTGGTATTAACTCAGCTTAGTGGATTCAAAGTACCGCTTGAATGGCTTTGTGTCAAATAAAATGTAACTAAAACCCTAGTTAGACTGGGGCAGAGTCCATTCTGCGTGTCTGGTGCAGGGCTGGATATCAATTCAAATTTCAACAATCAATCTGATTCCAATCTTAAGATTCAGAATTGATTATTTCGTTTTGATTCAATACAATCTCGATATGTGTTATAGTGTTATTAAAACCGTTTTTGAGCTGTTATCTGATTGTCTAGTTATGCAAAAAATTAATATTACTTCACAAAATTTGGTCCTCAAAATGCAGGCAAAAGTGTTTCAGAGAGTTACACACACGCATCTTCAACTGTTTAGTCCACTTAAGGATTGCGTGGGGCTGGAGCCTATCCCAGCAGACATGGAGGGTGAGGCAGGGTTCACCCTGGACAGGACACCAGTCTGTCGCAGGGCCACATACAGATAAACAAACACATTCACACCTGCACGCACACCTATGGACAATTTAAAGTTTCCAGTCCACTTAACCTGTATGTCTTTGGATGTGGTTGGAAGCTGGCGCACCCGGAGGAAACCCACGCAAACACTGGAAGAACATGAAAACTCCACACAGAAAGACCACAGGTGGGAATCGAACCCATGACCTTCTCGCTGTGAGGCAACAGTGCTAACCACAAATCCACCATGCTGGCAGTTTCAGTGAGTTATAAATTAAAAAATTTTCCAGCACTGGGGCAAGTTCTCCTGAGTCGTGCAGCAGGAGAGCGCGGCTGTAAGAAAAGTTCTCCCACAGTCCACAGCAGAGAACCTTCGTATTAGGAACAAAATAAAACAGACTGTGTGAATTATGAACGGGGGATGATTCTCTTTTCTTGCCCGCAACAACAGTCCTGGTCGTCATGATTGACATCTTTAAATAGCTTTGAGGTTGATGAATAAATTGGGGACTCACTGCTTCTAAATCAGAAGCAGCATGTCCACATTAAATGTAGACAAATGATCATTTAATTTTTCCCGTTACACACCCTAACGGCCCAACTGTAGTGTAATTTAATCGATCTGAGGGAATTAAAAAGAGAACTGATTTAAAATCGGTGTATCGATCTTTTCAACCCAGCACTAGTCTTGTGCGACCCAGGTGAGACTCAGGTGAGGAGTCAAGTGCATTTTGAAGGAACTACAACTATGACATTTAAACCAGATGTTGCGTTTCTCTTCTATTTTTACTCAAGGCCAAAATATCAGGTATTGTGAAGACTTTGCATCTGTCCGTGCGGTTAGTGTCAGGGTCTTCAAATTCACAGGGAGCATTCTTGGGACATAGACCTTGGACAAGTTCAACGATAGCTAACCTTGACCTATTCTAAGTCAGAATCAGAATCGCCTTTATTGTCGTAATTTGCATTGCAACGAGATTTGAGTGCAACTCCAAAAAGGTGCTTTCCGTGGTGCGAGTAATTTTAGCCAAATAAAAGATAGTGAAATTTAACAGTAAATTATTCAGAATATATGTACAACTAATATAAACATAAGGTAAAATAAAATAAAATGAAATGTGGACCAAGTAAAATGTAAAACGAGAATTATATACAACTGTGGAATCATGTTGCACAGGAATATTGCACATGGTTGACGGATTTGTTGCACAAGAAACATGAAGGTGCGGATTAGAATGATTTGTTATTGTTCAGAGCACTGATCGCTCTGGGGAGAAATCTGTCCCTTTGCCCTAGTTTTGATTGACCGTTGGCCGGAGGGTAGTAGGTCAAACAGGTGGTTGCTGGGGTGGGATGTGTCTTTGCTGATGCTGGCAGCTCTGCTGAGGTAGCGAGAGCTGGCAATGTCTTCCAGGCTGGGCAGAGAGCAGCCAGTGATCCCCTGGGGTGTTTTGATCACCCTCTGCAGTGCGCTCCTGTCTGCTGCTGAACCCCCCCCCCCCCCGTACCACACTGTGATGCAGTATGTCAGGATGCTCTTGATGGTGGCTCTGTAGAACAACACCAGCAGCTTCTCCTCCAGATTGTTTCTCCTGAGCACCCTCAGGAAGTGGAGTCGCTGCTGGGCTTTCTTTACCACCACTGTGGTGTTGGCAGTCCAGGAGAGGCTGTCAGAGAGCTGCACTCCCAGGAACCTGATGGAGCTGACCCTTTCCACACAGTCTCCTTGGATGTAGAGCGGGGCTGGGTCAGCCCTGTTCTTCCTGAAGTCCAGGATTTTTTTAATTTGGTTTTTGTGGTGTTCAGCAGTAGGTTGTTAGCTGAACACCACACTGTCAGTCGATTGACCTCGTCTCTGTAGTCAGTCTCATCCCCCCCTGAGATGAGCCCAATCACGGTGGTATCATCCGCAAACTTTATGATGGTGTTTGTGGGATGGGTCAGAGATAAAGTGCAGTATGGTTTGGGTACCTGGTGTCATTCACTCCATGAAGAGTTTGCCCCCTTGGTAGGTGGAGTGAGGTACAGTAGTGTTCAGAATAATAGTAGTGCTATGTGACTAAAAAGATTAATCCAGGTTTTGAGTATATTTCTTATTGTTACATGGGAAACAAGGTACCAGTAGATTCAGTAGATTCTCACAAATCCAACAAGACCAAGCATTCATGATATGCACACTCTTAAGGCTATGAAACTGGGCTATTAGTAAAAAAAACGTAGAAAAGGGGGTGTTCACAATAATAGTAGTGTGGCATTCAGTCAGTGAGTTTGTCAATTTTGTGGAACAAACAGGTGTGAATCAGGTGTCCCCTATTTAAGGATGAAGCCAGCACCTGTTGAACATGCTTTTCTCTTTGAAAGCCTGAGGAAAATGGAACGTTCAAGACATTGTTCAGAAGAACAGTGTAGTTTGATTAAAAAGTTGATTGGAGAGGGGAAAACTTATACGCAGGTGCAAATAATTATAGGCTGTTCATCTACAATGATCTCCAATGCTTTAAAATGAACAAAAAAAAAACAGACGCGTTTCCCATGTAACAATAAGAAATATACTCAAAACCTGGATTAATCTTTTTAGTCACATAGCACTACTATTATTATGAACACTACTGTATGTAGCAATTAATTATAGTCATTTTGTTTGCTTGAAATATTTGTGTGCATTAAATTACAATTTTAATTATGAGCAACATGTTTTATTTTTGATTGTAATAAGTTTTATGCTTTTAAAGAAACTAAACTAAGTAAAATTTGGAAAACAACTTAATATGTACAAATGTTTGTGTTTTGGTTTCACGGTTCTTGATGATGGAATAAAGATTTGTACCAGTTGAACTCGACGCTGTCTTATTGACGTTAATGCTGCGACAGAGGTGGTGAAGGTAGAGGAGTCAGTGAGTCGTGCACTCTGGGGTTTGTACTGCACCTGCCAGAGAAAGTAAAGGGCCAGCACCACCTGCAAAGGAGCCGACCAAATCATGTTGATGTAGGTGATGAGGTCCATGAAGCGCTGAGCGTCCACTGACATCAGGTTCACGATCTCACCAACTGTGGAGGTCCTTCGTGCTGCATTCGTGATCACCAGTGCCTGGAAGAAAAATAAAACATGTCCAGAGAATGAATTAGAAAACTGCACAGCAACATCGACAACTCAATGCCAGATTAAAAATATCTAAAGAACTTCCAGACAGAACATGTTTCTGTCACATATTAGAAATGTTTAAGCATCATATTTTCTGGAGAATAAATCACACCTTTTTTCCTGTAATATCAGGCTCTTTACTGTATTACTCAGTTTTTTTTTATTAGTTTGGGAGGCCCTGTGACTTATACACCAAATTATCACATTTTCTATTAATAATAATAATAATACTACATATAATAACGATTTATACAGGACTTTTCCATGAATCAAAGCACAAAACAAGATACGGTTCGTCCAGAAAGTAGTCACAGCTCTTCCCTTTTCCCACATTGTGTGATGTTACGGCCTTATTCAAAAATGGATGAAATTCTTTTTTTCCCCTCAAAATTCTACACACAATACCCCATAATGACATGATAAAAGTAGGGCTGTCACTTTAAAATGTTAATTAATTAATTACACCACAAATTAAAGCATTATAAAAATGAACGCAAAATTAATTATAGCACACAAGTGGCAATTCAATGCAAATTTTACCCAGGCAGGAGCATTTTAAATTTGGCCCATTGAAGGACCCGTAGGCAGTGGCAGGTCACTTCACACATGCGTCACTAGTCAAACCAAAAAAATCAGGACTGAGGTGACAACAGGAATGGACACGACTCAGGCAAGTGAGGCGAGCAAATCTTTGCTAGGGCCTTTGAACGGCAAGTTTATTTACAAAAAAAAAAAAAAAAAAAATGCAGATGGGCCAGTCAACAAGAACACAGTGATTTGTAGCTTTTGTAAAAAGAATTTTCTTATTACCGAAGCTGCTACAGCCTGACATATCATTTAAACGCTAAACATGTCCGGACAAGTTCCAGTGTTACCGTTGCAAGTCCTACTGTGAGCTCACTTCACTAACCACACTTACAGAACTCGGAAAACGACTGAGCAAAGCCACCACAGAAAAACTGACAAACTCAATCACAAAGTGGGTTGCTGGTGATTGCAGGCCAATTTCAATCGTGGAGGGCGAGCGGCTAAACGAGGCGTTTCAGATAGCGTCGTCGGATGTGACTTTCAAACTACCTTCAAGAACTACGGTGATGAAAAACACTGACCAGTTGTACAGTGATGAGAGGAAGGCAAAAGAAGAACTGTTGGCAGGGGCCTACCACATCACCTTAACAGGGGATCAGTGGACGTCGGTGAGCAATCAGAACTATTTGGGAGTCACAGCACACCTAATCGTCTTTCACATCACCCGTGAGCAAAACGGTGACCCGCCATTAAGCCGATTCATGCGCGGAGCAGTTCGACGCTGTGACAAAGGAATGGGACATAGAAAGTGACAACCATCGGAACCGACACAGCAAGAAACATGGTCTTTCCAACACGTCCCGTGTGCCGCACATATGCTGCAAAGAACCATCACAGTCTGCCTTGAGGACAACAGCTTTGACAGTAGTACAGAAGAACTGCACCAGCAGCAGACTGCCCTCGGACCAGCCAGACAGTCCTGATCCAAGACGTGTCCACACGCTGAGACTGTAAATATAGTTTTCTTGCTCCTGATGAAGGTGTGTGTGTGTGTGTGTGTGTGTGTGTGTGTGTGTGTGTGTGTGTGTGTGTGTGTGTGTTACAGCCCCCTGCGGGACCAATGGAGTTTTTGTTTTATTTTATTGAAAGATGGAATTCAACACTCTCAACGATCTCATGGTACCTGATGATGAACCAGGAAGCTGTGATGACACTTTGACCCAACAGAAGCACAACCTGACCACACTGACCAAGACAGAGTGTGACAAGCTACAGAACTACAGGGGTGTTCTTCAACCCTGCAGATATGTCCCCCTCTCTCTCTCTCTCTCTCTCTGTCACAAACACTTCACCTCTCTCTCCCCCTTTCATACAGTCATCTCCCCCTCCCTCCCATACACCTTTCACACACACAGACCAGTAATGATGTGGGTTCATTATTGCCATATTTTTGTTCTACTGCAGATATGTGACTGAGCTTCTGGGAGAGGAGAACTATGTGTGGTGCTCTGTGGTGCTCCCCGCACTCTGTGGTGCTTCCCGCACTGTGCCATCTCAGTCGTGTCATGGAGCCCACTGATGAGGATCCAGGTGACATGATAAAGTTCACGGCCACCTTTTCAAAGGACCTAGACACAAACAAGTCCACTATCAACTAGAGATGGCTGAAGGTGGCTACAGCCCTGGACCTACGATTCAAGGACTTGAAGAGCATACCCAAGGATGAGAGGGATGAGGTATGTGTGTGACTGAGAAGACCAGTATTCTGTGAGTGCACTGGTTAGTCCAATGCAAACAAATTAATTTTCCCTCATTTAAGGTGTGGACCTGGACTGTGGAGATGCTGGCAGGTTCAGAAGCAACAGAAACACAAACAGGGAATTTTGGCCTTCAGTAGCTGATAAGGCCTCCATGTTTGGGTTAGGCAGAGAAACACAGAGTTCCAATGCAACCTCTCTTTAACCATCCAGATCCAATTGTGAATATTCACTGGTCTCCAACATCAATTCCTTTGCAGGGCAGACATTTGCTCCGAGATGATTTCCAAATTACGTTTAACTTCAAGAGTTAATGCAGTCTGAGATTGTACCGCCTTGTCCACCTCATTAATCATGAAGGACAGGTGTGGGGTTGTGGTTTTGGTAGCAGCCATCTGGCCAGTTTCCAGTAAGTCAGGGCAGCACCTAATCCAAGCAGCAAGAGCCCTCCTGCCATAAAAGCAAATAAGAATAAATCCTCAATGTCGTCGAGAACATATCCTGTAGGATAGGTTCCATCTGGCCACGTAGGGTCCCCCAGCCCTGATTTCCTTGTTGAAAAGATGGTGTCAACTGCACTGAGAGACCAGCTGATCAATTCCATGGTTATTCCAAATATAGTTCAAAGAATTCATAGTCTGGTAAAGTTGGGACTTTTGAAGGTTGGGGCAGATATAGAGAAACACAGAAAGACAGGAGAAAGGAGGAGATGTGACCACCCTTGTTGGAGTCCCAAGCGAACAGCATAAGACGAGAGAATTTTTTTTCTCCTGGTCTGAGAGTCCTTCAGGTGTCTTTTTGCAAACTCCAGGTGGGTTGCAATGTGCCCTTTTCTAAGGAGTGGCTTCCATCTGGCCACTCTACCATACAGGCCTGATTCATGGATTGCTGCAGAAATGGTTGTCTTTCTGGAAGGTTCTCCATCGGGTTCTTGGTCACCTCCCTAAGGCCCTTCTCCCCAATTGCTCAGTTTAGATGGGTGTCCAGCTCTAGGAAGAGTCCTGGTGGATCTGAACTTCTTCCATTTACGGATGATGGAGGCCACTGTGCTCATTGGGACCTTCAAAGCAGCAGAAATGTTTCTGCAGCCTTCCTCAGATTTGTGCCTCGAGACAATCCTGTCTCAGAGGTCTGCAGACAATTCCTCTGACTTCATGCTTGATTTGTGCTGTGACTGTCAACTGTGGGACCTTATATGTAGACAGATGTGTGACTTTCCAAATCATGTCCAATCAACTGAATTTACCCCAAATGGACTCAGAATAAGCTGCAGAAACATCTCAGAAACATCTCAAAGATGATCAGTAGAAACAGGAGGCACCTGAGCTCAATTTTGACTTTCAAGGGAAAGGCTGTGAATACTTATGTATAAGGGCTGCCACAAACACTTATTTTTAGAATTGTTTGATTATTGTTTTGATTATTTTTGCTATCAGACGACTAATCAGATCATATGTAAATTGCGGCTTAATGCACCAGCATTAAACTGGTCTTATACAACCATCATTAGTTTCAAGCCTGAAGTGTTTAAGCTACGTGATAACTAAAAATAAAGACAATTAAGGTGATAGTTCATTCAACTTTTACTTGGTAACAAATTTGCCCATTCGCCCTATTGACGTATCCCATAATCCCTTGCGTGCCAGAGAGTCACTGCAGTCAAAACAACAGAGAATCCACATGATGACAGTTGTAAATGAATATTATACGACAAAAATGTAATTTTTTTTATGCTTTTCGTCACGTTAATAAGAGACTGCTGCATGAGACCCTGAAAACTTGCTAAAACAATTATAACAAATAATCCGTGTCTGTTGGGATGAAAATCAGCACCTCCAAATCCGAGGCCATGGTTCTTGACCAGAAAAAGGTGCTTTGCCCTCTTCAGGTCGGTGGAGTGTCCTTGCCTCAAGTGGAGGAGTTTAAGTATCTCGGGGTCTTGTTCACGAGTGAGGGACGGATGGAGCGTGAGATCGATAGACGGATCGGTGCAGCATCTGCAGTGATGCGGTCGCTGTATCAGACCGTCGTGGTGAAGAGAGAGCTGAGTAGGGGGCAAAGCTCTCGATTTACCGATCGATCTACGTTCCGATCCTCACCTATGGTCATGAGATTTGGCTCATGACCGAAAGAACAAGATCGCGAATACAAGCAGCCGAGATGAGCTTCCTCCGCAGGGTGGCTGGGCGCTCCCTTAGAGACAGGGTGTGGAGCTCGGTCACTCGGGAGGAGCTCGGAGTCGAGCCGCTGCTCCTTCACGTCGAAAGGAGCCAGCTGAGATGGCTCGGGCATCTTTTCCGGATGCCCCCTGGACGCCTCGCTGGAGAGGTGTTCCGGGCACGTCCCATCAGGAGGAGGCCCCGGGGAAGACCCAGGACACGCTGGAGGGACTACATCTCTCGGCTGGCTTGGGAACGCCTTGGGGTTCCCCCGGAGGAGCTGGAGGAGGTGTGTGTGGATCGGGAGGTCTGGGTGGCTTTGCATGAGCTGCCCCCGCGACCCGACTCCGGATAAAGCGGAAGAAGATGGATGGATGGATGTTATGTTTAATCTGCGTGTAATTTAATAAACACAAACCGAATTTCAGACATATTATATATATTAGTCTGGAACAAAGACAATAAACAGTGTTGTAAAGAACAATAATCAAGATGTTAAAGATCAAACTTCACTTTCCCCCAGAACGACATGATCAGGAAGCGATTGTAGCTCACAGCAGCTCCCACTGAAAATGAGACAGCCTGTGATTCACGCATGTTTACATAAAACAAATGCAATAACAATTTCTATAAACCCAAAGAATATATTCATGAGAGTTTTAGGCACAATATAAAAATAGTTTTATGTTGCGATGTTAATGGTGTTGTCTGTGTGCAGCGGTTAAAGTGCAGCGTGATCAGAGTGTGTCAATGCAGTTCTCAATGTTGCTGAGATCTCACAGCACGGCGACCTCTTCCAAGTTTTGCGGGATTTGAAACATCAATAGGGCGAACTGAAGAGGAAGATATTTGTTTTAGCACTGCAACATAGTATTATAAAACATTAGCGTTATCACATTTCCTTTTCAAACATGGCATCGCTGTTATAAAGTTACAGGTAACACATATGTGTGCTATAGCTAAATAAATTGTCATCATTAATGTTAGTATTTACAGCTAAGTAAACAGCTCACTATAGACAATGTTAGTGGCTAACTAGCCAATTAGCTTACTGAGACAAAGGTAAGCTAATTGGCTATTTGGCTTCATCAGCATCCGAATCAGCCACAACATGTTTCCCTCTCAGATGCTCCTGCATTGCTGTTGTACTACGGTGGAGATTTTGCATTGCACGTTTTTACTCTTTAATTTGGTTAAAATGCTCTCAAACTTTTGAGCTTCGTTGTCAGCTAGCCATGATGTTGTTTGGTCATAACTTTTCCGGTGACATCATGGATGACCCAGATTACAACTACTGCACGAGTGTCAAGGGCAGAAAGGCAGCGGAAGATACAGCGGCAACTTTGAGAGAAAATCAAAGCTTAAAAAATAAACAATGACATCAGTTATTAAATTACTGTATTTTTTGGACTATAAGTCGCACTTTTTTTTTTTTTTTACACGTTTTGGCCAGGGGTGCGACCTATACTCCAGAGCAACTTATAAATTAAAAATATACCGGTAGATTCTCAATTAATTTACTGTAATAAAACAATTTTATGTGACAGAGTCGCACTATGTTTTAAAATGGCCACCGGAAACGGAAATGCAATGCATCATGGGCACTGTCATATGGCGGCCGCCCTATAGGTCACGCTGGTCACGATAACCAATCAGAGAACAGAACATTGGACGCGTATTCCTCACCTCACCCAGACAATGATTGTGAAACAGCGTGTGAAGCAGACGAACACGGTGCTTGCTGTTATTCTGGGATGGCTAATAAAACAGCTTCAACCCTTCAATATCAGTGTGAGCAGAGTGTTTAAGTTGACGCTGAGAGCTGTGTGGGAGCACTGGGTGAGCGACGGCGGAGGATTAGCGTCTGCACTTGGAAGGAGCTGGCATCGATACCACGGGGAGGTCATGAGCTGCGCAGGTAGGTGCTACACGAACATCGGCAGCTGACACCTGGTGTGTACTACGGTCCAAGGCGGGTAATGTATCAGAAAAGAACCGTTCAGCGATGGTTTGGCTCGCAATGTGGTCCGCAAAATACAAATATATCTGTAAGTAAAGCGCAGCTCACGAGAGGGTGCTCAAGGCTTGTGTGACTGTTCCTGCGACTTCTGACTACCACAGAAAAATAAAAATTTCAACATTACTGATCACTTAACAAGACAACGGAGAAGGCCCGAAAAAATGCCACCAAAAAAAAAATCATACTCTGCAGATTACAAGTTACGACTGGTGAAATATGCATCCGAAAACGGTAGCCATCACAACATTATCATCTGAACTTTTCATGTTAAGTTAACATACCTGTATGTTCATGCGACTTATAGTCCAGTGCGACTTATTTATGGTTTATTTTTCTTTATAATGGATAAAGTGGCTGGTGCGACTTATACTCTGGTGCGACTTATAGTCCGGAAAATACGGTAGTTGCCAACGATTTCATAGTCAACATAATTGTGATTAGTCAACTAAACGTCACAGCCATATTATGTACATATAATTCCTTAATTTTTTTATTTTTAAGAAATTTGCAAGAATCTCAAAAAATGTTTTTCACATTGTCATTACAGGGTACTATGTTTAGAAGTTTGAGGAAAAAATGAATTTCATCCATTTTGGAATAAGGCTGTAACATAAACAAATGTGGACAAAGTGAAGTGCTGTGAATAGTTCCTGCAAATGGCAATAATAAAAATTACACTTCAGCAATGTACAAAAATCCCAATTTAAAGAGCTCATAATAATGCTGGGTCCTTATTTGAGTAAATAAAGGAACAGTTCATTTTTAAAAACAGAATAAATCAGGAATAAAAAGTAACATTTTAAGGCTAAAAGACGATAGCAACAAAAACAAGTCAACACAACATTAACAAGATCAACATAAAGAATAATTCCTCCATAATCCAGAATGTGAATGACGGCGTCAGACACTTTTTCTAAAAATCCATGTTTGCAACACATCGAAGCAGCTTTTGACAGTCAGTGTAGCCACGTCCCTGCATAGACAAGGTCCAAAATCTAAACCCATCATAACATTTTTAGATTAAACACAACAGGCTCAAGAAAGTCAAACGTACCTTCCTATAGACGGCTCCAATGATGGCGGTGCGCAGGCGCATGCCCGTCACAAAGCAAACATGAAAATACTTCTGCAGGATGAGAGACTGCACTGATGTGCACAAGAAGAGCAGAGCCGTGTAAAAGTAACCCTGCCATGAGGGGGCGCTGGAGTTGTTGACAAAGCGAATCAGCAGCCTGTTTGGGATGAAGCACAGGGACACGCCCACATGGAGAACAAAAATTAACCATCAGCCATCAGATATCCACATGTTCAAGACCTGTCCAGCTTTGCATTCCATTATCAAACCCTTACTACACACAAACACAATTAAGGTTTGATGTTTGTACTGTAAAACACCCACTTTGACTGAAAACTGACTGATTGATTTTTATTTGTATAAAATGTAAACATGTGTAAGATAATACAGTATAAAAATGTATTAAATAAACATGGATACATAAATATACAGGGTAACACAAAGAAGCATAAAGCGCTTGTTTCCATTCCAAATAAAACACACATCAGCATGACAAGCAAACAAAGACAAATGTGACCATAGGAAGGTCCAACAAACAAAACACAACTGGTTTAATAATAAATAAACTGACTATTTTCTAGTTGGGACATTTGCAAAATAAAAAGTGTTTAACCCCGTTTTAAAATGAGGACTTTAAATCATAGACTCTGATTTGACTCGGAAGACTGATATAAAGCTTAGCACCGGTGTACATAAAACTGGAAACACTAAACGATTTAACATGGGGAATGACTAGAGACAAGTTTCTGGACTGTGTGTTCATGCTATGTTGCTCGTCTGAGAAACTGAAAGAAGAGGACAGATAATGAGGTAAATATTGCTTATTTACGATGTTAAACATGATTAAGTTTTAACTGTTGAACTCTAATGGTCCAGTCACATGGCACTTAACGAAGGGCAATGAAGCCCTGACAAAACAAGAAATCTAGACTTTCGTTGGCATCGTTTAACCTTCACGCAGCTTCGTTCCTGCAGCGGGCGCTTCATCAGGATTTTTAAACTGTTGAAAAATTTGAAAAAAGGGCAACGAAAACCTCAATTCGTCTGTGTTTCGTTTTGCTGTCGTTCTTGACATTTTTTAATTGTTTGTTTAGTTTTTGTAATGTTATTGTTTAAATTGACTTCGTTGGAGCAGCTGAATGTTTTCACACACTGCAAAAGCCGGTTTGTGAACGTTGAGGCTGCTGCTGCTGCTTCATGTACTGTTGGAAATTACAGGGAAAACTCAGCCTGCTTGCTTGCATTTTTTTTTATCTGTATGGGGGGGTCAGCTTCAATGGGCTCAGGCACCTTACATAGGCCATAATTAATCTTTTGTGTGGATATAATTAATTATTTTGCCACAAGCAACTGTTGAATTTGAAACAACAAAAACGTTGTGTAATTTCCAACGGTACTTGAATGCAGCATCAGCAGCAGCAGCTGCTGCGTGCGCTTATTATTTGTATTAAATATAACAATATGAGTGTAGGAATGACAATCCAGTCCTTCTGTACAGTAGTGTTCAGAATAATAGTAGTGCTATGTGACTAAAAAGATTAATCCAGGTTTTGAGTATATTTCTTATTGTTACATGGGAAACAAGGTACCAGTAGATTCAGCAGATTCTTACAAATCCAACAAGAACAGGCATTCATGATATGCACACTCTTAAGGCTATGAAATTGGGCTATTAGTAAAAAAAAGTAGAAAAGGGGGTGTTCACAATAATAGTAGCATCTGCTGTTGACGCTACAAACTCAAAACTATTATGTCCAAACTGCTTTTTTTAGCAATCCTGTGAATCACTAAACTAGTATTTAGTTGTATAACCACAGTTTTTCATGATTTCTTCACATCTGCGAGGCATTAATTTTGTTGGTTTGGAACCAAGATTTTGCTCTGTTACTAGTGTGCTTGGGGTCATTGTCTTGTTGAAACACCCATTTCAAGGGCATGTCCTCTTCAGCATAAGGCAACATGACCTCTTCAAGTATTCTAACATATCCAAACTGATCCATGATGCCTGGTATGTGATATATAGGCCAAACACCATAGTAGGAGAAACATGCCCATATCATGATGCTTGCACCACCATGCTTCACTGTCTTCACTGTGAACTGTGGCTTGAATTCAGAGTTTGGGGGTCGTCTCACAAACTGTCTGCGGCCCTTGGACCCAAAAAGAACAATTTTACTCCAGTCCAGAAAATATTCCTCCATTTCTCTTTAGGCCAGTTGAAAATTGTAAAATTGTAACCTCTTCTACACGTCTTTTATTTAACAGAGGGACTTTGTGGGGGATTCTTGCAAATAAATTAGCTTCACACAGGTGTCTTCTAACTGTCACAGCACTTACAGGTAACTCCAGACTGTCTTTGATCATCCTGGAGCTGATCAATGGGTGAGCCTTTGTCATTCTGGTTATTCTTCTATCCATTTTGATGGTTGTTTTCCCATTTTCTTCCATGCGTCTCTGTTTTTTTTTGTCCATTTTAAAGCACTGGAGATCATAGTAGATGAACAGCCTATAATTTTTTGCACCTGCGTATGTTTTCCCCTCTCTTGAATGTCCCATTTTCCTCAGGCTTTCAAAGAGAAAAGCATGTTCAACAGGTGCTGACTTCATCCTTAAATAGGGAACACCTGATTCACACCTGTTTGTTCCACAAAATTGACAAACTCACTGACTGAATGCCACACTACTATTATTGTGAACACCCCCTTTTCTACTTTTTTTTTTTTACTAATAGCCCAATTTCATAGCCTTAAGAGTGTGCATATCATGAATACTTGGTCTTGTTGGATTTGTGAGAATCTACTGAATCTACTGGTACCTTGTTTCCCATGTAACAATAAGAAATATACTCAAAACCTGGATTAATATTTTTAGTCACATAGCACTACTATTATTCTGAACACTGCTGTATATAGGGTGGTCACAATTATTACAATATTCGTCAATTGCGATTATTTTTCATATTCGCGATTACCGTGAATTATTTATTTTATCCACAAAGCATAAAACAACTCAGAATGTGACGTCATTGTGCTGCAGCCTCGCTCACTCTGTTTTGCTCTTGTCTTAAGGCAGGACAATAACATAGAGGGTGAGGAGCGATCCGTCCTGCTGTCTGGATAAGACAGGCTAAAACAGTGGCCGTCTTCTTTAAAACCATCTAAACTGCGGAGTTTACTGAAGGAGCTGTGTGTGTGTGTGTGTGCGGAGTCAACAGGCTGCAGACTGCGAGGGTGGGGGGGTGAGGGAGATTCCCACGACACGTTGCTGAACCATCAGTGCACAGCGAGCGCGGAGCAGAGAGGATTTTAACCCGAGTGAACAAAAAACCAAACCGTGGAGCTGCCTTTACTTCTCTCTGAACTTTCTCTCCCGGTGTGATTCTGCCGTTACCGTCCTGTTCACACCATGTGTGCGTCGTATACTGAATTTATGAGATCATGAGATGAAATAAACGGTCAAATATCTTTAAAAACATATTTAAAAAATGAGAATATATGAATGAACTGAGCAAAAAAAAAAAAAAAAAAAAACCCTGACGTGGAGAAGCTGTGGTGATGTTCAGACGCAGAGATCACAAAAGCAGGTGAGAACTCTGAACTTTAACAGCTGTTATTTTCCAAAGGTATTTATTTGTTCAATCTTGAGCTTAATGTAGTGTTCAATCACAAAACATGACTGATGAGGAGAAACAATTTCAGAAATGCAACAGAAGCAACCACAATTCAGAATTGGGACTGTATGTAAAAATGAAGATAAAAATAAAAATGTTGCACTATTCCCAGTTTCTCCACTCACAGAAGACAAACGTTCTTCCAGAGTTGTGTAATTATACTACAATAGTAGAATATAAAGAAGGGGGGGAAAAAAAATAGACAATACATTCATCAATCGCAATTATTTGTCTGACAATTAATCGTCTCCAGAAATTCCTAATCGTGACAGCCCTAACGTGGCAACGAGTAGATGAATCAAAATGATTATACAAAGGGCTGTTCTGGGAGGAAGAATTCACGTTGTGGATCAGTGATCAGCTGGTGGAATAACCGCACATGTGAGTCAATGTGCATGTTCACACACACTGATTAATTTACTGCTCTGATATATTCAGTCATCTTTACAGTTATATTTATATTTATTCTCCCTTTTGACAATTTTCTGTCATAGATCAATATATATGGCTTAGAACATAATACTGTGATACAGCAGTGACCACGGCACACTTTCTTTTTTTTTTTAATTGGAGCAAGACGGAGCGCGCAGCGTGTCATCATACAGTGTGGATTCTGATGATGAAGGAGATGATCCCTCCTTTGTTCTGGACGAGGAACCAGAGCAGGTGGTCCACCGACGTGCACACAGAGCTCCACAGATTCTGTTTGCAGTTTCTCCAGGACTCAGGTGCTATCAGCTCCGTCCCAGCACTGAGTCCTGGAACTCAGAGATGCAGACACACACTGCTCCAGCTGTGGCTCCAGGCACATTTTGTTAAAGCGTCGAGATTGTTAGCTTCGGTTTTGTTAAGTTCCTCTTTTGTCCCTTTTGCGCTCTTGCTTCGTAGACTGTTTGGTGATAAAGGTCTTTTCGTCCACCTTTTCTCAAGGAATTGTGACATTTTTTTACTTTTTCCTTTCCTTCAGGAATCGCCGTGTGCCGTGTGACTGGGCCATAAGCTCCACTGGCAACATATCAACCTGTCTGATCAAAATGAATGGCAGCTGGTCGCTTTGCTGCTGTCTCTTGTGGGTGATGGGGTTCACACAATGTTTGACTGAGTTGTAAACAATGATGTTAGAGTGCCCTCTGCTGGAGACATTATGTAATGATACCATTTCCAGCTACGCCTTTCTTTGTGAGCTGGTTCAACAAACCTGAAAGTTGCAATTGGAGTTAATTCATACTGTGATGGCGGTTGTTAGCTTCATGTGTAAAGCCGGTGTCACCAACTGAACAACCCCCCCCCCCTCCCCCCCCCCCCCAAAAAAACTGGTCCGCCCTGCCTTCAATGGGCATGTGTCTGAGACTGACTCGGAGTCTGACTCTCTACACCCAAAGCGATCGAAGGGAATAATGTGATTATTAACCATCAGATGACAAATTAAAACATCTTAAATCATTCTAAAGTCAGTTTTAAGAAGAAACGAAGTGATAATCGGTGAATCGCTACTGACTCTCTGAAATAAGTGTCACTCAGACGGCTGCGCTCTGATCACGATGAAATAATGCTGAACTTATGTGGAAATGATTGCTGTGCAAAAGCTTCAGATATCTGTCACCAAGATAGATGATGACTAGAGGCAGACTGGTTTTAAACAGAAACAAGGTGATATTCGGTGCATCGCTGCTGACGTACAGAAATGATGCATGCACGGTGAAGGCAGGGTGGACCGTTTGGTCAGCGACACCGGCTTTCTACTTCAGGCTCTGTGTGCAGTACTGCAGAAGAAGACGTGTAATGTGTCATTTGAATCTTCTTTTGCAAAAAGGGACCAGTGACATGATGCATATTTATAATTATTTTTTCAATAATAAAACACTAAACGGTTTCAGAGTCACTCTGATTAAATAAGATGTGCTGATGTCAGATTTATCTGTGTGCTTTCTGAGAGAATTAAAATGATTAATGACTCTCCTGTATTAGTTTAGGTCACAATTAAATGTTTTGCATTCAGTCTGTCTGGAAATAAACTCAAAACATGAAGGCAGGTTTCCAGGGGTGGGATGAGAAAATTTCAATGAGACATTTAAATAACATGTGAAGCAGTAAAATAACAACAGTACAGTATTAATCGACTGATTGGGGTGCGCTCTTTGATGCCCAGGGGGAGGACATCAAAAGCATTACGGACTGCAAAACTGATTACATCCCAACCAAGACACCATTACCCCAACAACAAACCATGGGTGACCAAGGACATCAAGGCGACGCTGAACAGGAAGAAGGCTGCATTCAGGAGTGGAGACAAGGAGTAGCTGAAGGTGGTGCAGCAAGAACTGAGAAGATCACAGAGGGGAAGGATGGTTACAGGAGGAAGCTGGAGAGCAACCTTCAGCAAAACAACAGGAGGGAGTTGTGGAAGGGGATGAGAACCATCACTGGTCATGGTAAGAAGGCGGAGCAGATGATGGAAAGAGACATGAGGCCAGGGAGCTAAACCTGTTGTTCAACAAGTTTGACAACATGGTCTCTGCCCACCCTCCCCCCAGCTCATCTCAGTGCCCCCCTCCCCTGTGCACTCACCTCACACCCCAATTATTACCACCCCCTCCTCCCACCAACCTGCCTTCACTCCTCTCCCTCCACCACTCCCTCATCCTCCCCAAAGTTGCCTGTGTCCAGGAAAGGCTGCAGGTCCTGACGGCTTCGGCCCCAGAGTGCTGAAGGGATGTGCTGTCCAGCTGTGTGGGATTTTACAGCACATCTTCAACCTGAGCCTGAGCCAGATGGTTGTTCTTGAGCGGTGGAAAACCTCATGTCTGGTCCCTGTGCCCAAGAAGAAGAACCCCAGCACACTTAATGACTACAGACCTGTGCCTCTAACATCACATGTTATGAAGTCACTGGAGAGGCTCATCTTGAGGCACCTCGGCACAGTCGTGGAACCATCACTGGACCCCTGCAGTTCACATACCAGCCCACCAGGGGAGTGGAGGGTATATCATCATCTTCATGCTGCACAGAGCTTACTCTCACCTGGAGGAGGCAGGCAGCACTGTGTCATGTTCTTCAACTTCTCCAGTGCATTCAACACCATGCGGCCTGACTTACTCAGCGATAAGCTACGTGAAGGTGGAGGCTCCACTGGTGGTCTGGATTACCAACAACCTCACAGGCCACCCACAGTATGTGAGGCTTCGACACCACCAAAAGGACATCATCGATGTACCTGTGCCGCAATGATATTTTAGAATAATAAAGGATTATTACCCGAGCGAGAGGTCTGTACAAGGAAATATCAGACCAAGGTGTCAGTACGAACCAAGTGCAGAGAGGTCCGAGTGAAAAACACTGAGGTCTGATATCCCCGTACAGACCGAGCAAGCAATGTTAATAATTTGTTTATTATATGGCTATTATATATATATATATATATATATAAACATGCAAATTTACAGTATCGCTCAAATATGCAGCCGATACGTTCGCTTATGTTCGAATATGCAGCCGATACGTTCGCTTATGTTCAAATATGCAGCCGATACGTTTGCTTATGTTCGGATATGCAGCCGATACGTTCGCTTATGTTCAAATATGCAGCCGATACGTTCGCTTATGTTCGGATATGCAGCCGATACGTTCGCTTATGTTCGGATATGCAGCCGATACGTTCGCTTATGTTCAGATATGCAGCTGATACGTTCGCTTATGTTCGAATATGCTGCTGATATATTCGCCTTCATCACCTCCATGAAGAACTTGCTAACAGATGGTCCAGTCGTTAGCTGGTAAGCTTTCAATCCTTGTGTTTTTCTGATGCTGTTTAGATATTTATGGAGTATGTTCATGTCGGACTTGGAGAGAAAGACAGAGACAGAGAGAGTGAGAGAGAGAGAGTGAGAGAGAGCGAGAGAGAGAGAGCGACAGAGAGAGCGAGAGAGAGAGAGCGACAGAGAGAGAGCGAGACAGAGCGAGAGAGCGAGAGAGAGCAAGAGAGAGCGAGAGACAGAGAGAGCGAGAGGAGCGAGCGAGAGAGAGAGCGAGAGAGAGCGAGCGAGCGAGAGAGAGCGACAGAGCGACAGAGAGAGAGAGCGAGAGAGAGAGAGCGAGAGAGACAGAGAGAGCGAGAGAGACAGAGAGAGCGAGAGAGCAAGCGAGAGAGCGAGCGAGCAAGCGAGAGAGCGAGCGAGAGAGAGAGAGAGCGAGCGAGTGAGCGAGAGCGAGAGAGCGAGTGAGCGAGAGCGAGAGAGCGAGAGAGAGAGGAATAAGTGTGAACAGCAGACACTACATGCTGTATAAAAGCAGCAAAGCAATTTTAATCAACGATCCTCTTCACCACACAGCTTCAGTGAAACAGTAAAGTGTGAAAACTGATTCAGAACGTTTTCCATCCAGGATTTCATCTTTAAAAGAGCAAATTTACTTCTTTAGTTCTTGCAGAAGTATTTTATTTTTTGTTTTCTTTTTATTATTGTTGTTTATGCACCAGTGACACCAAATCAAATTACTTGGATGTGAGAACTTACTTTGCAATAAATTTGATTCTGATTTGAAATCAGTCCAGATTTAGCTCTTACTCAAACAAGACAGTTAGGGGTTATATTCTTTTTGTTTTTTAAGTATGCAATCCCACTCAGAAATGTTAAAAAGAATAAACTAAACTGTCAACATGACAGAGAAACTCTGCCTGTCTTACTGGATTAAAGGTACAGTGTGTCATTTTTAAAGAAGAGGAGAGCAAATGTTATGTCCATCAAACATTAATGTGTTTTTAAACTTTTCAATTTAATTTATTTTATTAAGTTAAACAGAAACATGCAAAAAAGAAGTGATATTATAACAGAAGTACTATTTTTTGTCTATTATTCTTGCTTTCAATGCATCTAAAAGCAGTCAAAATGACACACAACACGCCACCTCGGTGATCATAGCCAACAGCACCACTATACTAAAAATTTATGGGGAGAACCCTGCGAATGCCACGAAGTACACATTCTTGGCCACTGATCACAAATGTGATGATTTGAGGCAGAGGCGTCAGGTGTCCTCAGGAACTGCTGCAACCTGTTACCACACGTTATGATTAATGGCACGTGCTGCTGGTGAATTATCAGGAACCATTATGCACAGTCAAGAATAATGTTCCGCGCTGTCCTGCACTATTGCGCGTAACAGCACATCGTTACGTTCTCTCATATTGTGAATGAGGCAAATTGTCTCCATACACGCACCCAGTTACGATCTCCACAACATGAGGCAAAATGAGGGTTGTGCGTGACATTCGTGGAAGATTTTCTGACAGCCAAAAACATGCTCCATGAAAATCACGAATGTCACACACATATCACACACAAACACTATTAAGAAACCTATTCAGATGTGTTAAGTCACATTAAGAATGTCAGGAATGTGCCAAGAATGACGCAAATATGACATTTGTAACGTGTCCTGTGTATGTGTAAACGCAGCATAACTGACACAAGGTGACTACAGTGGGACTTACATAAACTTAAATAAGAAGAAGGCAGAAACCGGTTTCTTTTTAAAAGGCGTCACGTCTCTGAGGGTTTCACCAGTACTGGAATCAAAGTTTCTGATTATAGTATTACTATTAGACAGGACACTGGACCTACAAAAGAAATACTTCAAATGGAGCTGTCTGAAAAATTTAAATGAGTCCACTTTAAGAGAGAAAGAGACAATGTGGTTGGATGGGGCAAACGAGAGAACTTTCCGAAGTACTGCTTTCTCTGTACCTGTAAGGTCAAAGTCAGATATGTTAATAACACTCTCCTCTGATGAGTCCCCCCCCCCACACACACACAAATAAAATGTGCCTTTGTCTTGAGACCTGTAATGATCGTCAGCTACAAATATGTTCGTTTGGATGAATTCTCTTCAAATGAACCAGTGGCATGATAAGGACATGAGTCTGGTCTCAGGCAAAAAGCAGAAGTGTCTCACCTCAGGATCTCGGGCCCAACAAACATCAGGATATCTTGAATGAACTTGTAGAGGCAGGAAACAAGGAAGTAGGGCCCAAAGGTGAGACACAGTGCCCAGAGCAGAGAAGGATCCTTTGTTTTCTGGGGCTTTTTTAGAATTAAGATCTCCGATTCCTCCAGAACTTGGTCCTCTTTCCCCTCATGGAGTGGAGCCCGATGAGCAGCATACTGAGCGCTCTGCTCGGTCCTAGAAAAAGACAACAGGAGAAAAGGCACTTTGGCATGTACAACACGAGAGCAAGTGATCTGAAGGGTCATGAAGCGTAGAGAAGCAAACATCAGGAAGGCTGTCTGAATATCCCACTCCAGAAAGAACAGGAAAACACTGCACAGGACTGGACCCGCTTTATGATGGTCCGCTGCCTCCCCACAGCAGGTCAGCAGCCCAGCTCTTGATGTCACCTCACTTTGACACCAACATGCTTACAAATCAACAAGTCAAATTGTGGAATATTCAACTGTTTCTGATGGTACCTCGCTGCCTCCTGATGAGGGCAGAGGTTACAGGATCTCTCTCTCTCTCTCTCGTCTGGATGTTTGTTACATGTGCGAAATCTTGAAGTTGTGTTGTCAGAATTTATGTCATAATTTTGCATCTATGTATTGCTCATTAAAATGAGACTTTTCTCCTTTTATCTCATTCTTTAACATTTACTTATTTTGTGTTCTACCGCTTATCCAGCTCACAGTGACAGCAAACCGAGCCGCTCATCCCCCACTTCCCTATCCCGACCAAGTCCTGTAAGGGTAGTATCTCACTGGGCTGCGATAGCTTGTGAACGGCATCTGGGCAACACTTGCCATCCCTCACCTGAGCTGCAAGGTGGCACCTGTGTGTCGCTTGATTTTTGAACAGACCAAAAAATCTGCACAGCAAACTTCCTTGTCAGATAGCCAGACACGCACCTCGTACCTTTATGTACATTAGTGTTCAGAATATAGTAGTGCTGTGTGACTAAAAAGATGAATCCAGGTTTTGAGTCTATTTCTTATTATTACATGGGAAACAAGGTACCAGTAGATTCAGTAGATTCTCACAAATCCAACAAGACCAAGCATTCATGATATGCACACTCTTAAGGCTATGAAATTGGGCTATTAGTAAAAAAAAGTAGAAAAGGGGGTGTTCACAATAATAGTAGTGTGGCATTCAGTCAGTGAGTTTGTCAATTTTGTGGAACAAACAGGTGTGAATCAGGTGTCCCCTATTTACGGATGAAGCCAGCACCTGTTGAACATGCTTTTCTCTTTGAAAGCCTGAGGAAAATGGGACGTTCAAGACATTGTTCAGAAGAACAGCGTAGTTTGATTAAAAAGTTGATTGGAGAGGGGAAAACTTATACGCAGGTGCAAAAAATTATAGGCTGTTCATCTACAATGATCTCCAATGCTTTAAAATGGACAAAAAAACCAGAGATGCGTGAAAGAAAATGGAAAAAAACCATCAAAATGGACAGAAGAATAACCAGAATGACAAAGGCTCACCCATTGATCAGTTCCAGGATGATCAAAGACAGTCTGGAGTTACCTGTAAGTGCTGTGACAGTTAGAAGACGCGTGTGTGAAGCTAATTTACTTGCAAGAATCCCCCGCAAAGTCCCTCTGTTAAATAAAAGATGTGCAGAAGACGTTACAACTTGCCAAAGAACACATCAACTGACCTAAAGAGAAATGGAGGAATATTTTATGGACTAATGAGAGTAAAATTGTTCTTTTTGGGTCCAAGGGCCACAGACAGTGAAGCATAGTGGTGCAAGCATCATGATATGGGCATGTTTCTCCTACTATGGTGTTGGGCCTATATATCACATACCAGGTATCATGGATCAGTTTGGATATGTCAAAATACTTGAAGAGGTCATGTTGCCTTATGCTGAAGAGGACATGCCCTTGAAATGGGTGATTCAACAAGACAATGACCCCAAGCACACTAGTAAACCAGCAAAATCTTGGTTCCAAACCAACAAAATTAATGCCTCGCAGATGTGAAGAAATCATGAAAAACTGTGGTTATACAACTAAATACTAGTTTAGTGATTCACGGGATTGCTAAAAAAGCAGTTTGAACATAATAGTTTTGAGTTTGTAGCGTCAACAGCAGATGCTACTATTATTGTGAACACCCCCTTTTCTACGTTTTTTTTACTAATAGCCCAATTTCATAGCCTTAAGAGTGTACATATCATGAATGCTTGGTCTTGTTGGATTTGTGAGAATCTACTGAATCTACTGGTACCTTGTTTCCCATGTAACAATAAGAAATATACTCAAAACCTGGATTCATCTTTTTAGTCACATAGCACTACTATTATTATGAACACTACTGTAGTCTCCGCGATTCAGAATATGCGCAACATGTGAGTCAACTTGTGAGGGGTTGACACATACTTTTCCATTTATATGACTGGACAGGAACAACACATCTGGAAGTGGCCAAGTGAGTCCAGCAGCTTCCAGCCACCTGGCACCCACCCACCGTGTACAGATCAGCAGCACAGATGTGTCCCATCTGTCCACAGAGGAGCCGCACCATCCAATGGAACTAAGTTTTATGTGTTGGCACGGCTGTGAAAGGACAGTCTGGCTGTGCACGCCCGTCAGCCCGCTGGGCACATCTTGTCCGGCCAAAGAGGACCCACATGAGCTGGATGTACTTTGATGTTATGTTTCTTTAATTATTTATGTTATTTTTATGAGGACCACAAAGGAAATAAGTTTAATGCTGCTGGGCCAGCAATAACTACTGTGCATGCACGGACAGCGCGCTGGATATCAGGTGTGTGGAGGATGAGGACGACGCCGGCGTGATTCTTTTATTTTATTTTTATCAGAGCATTTCCAGAGGATCATGGAGTCCGCACACGCATCAAGGAGGCTTCAAGTGTATCAAGATGCTCGGCCAGCTGAGGACTGTATAGTGATTCCCAGGAGGAGAAGACAGTAGAACCAGCAGGGACACCATTATTGACAGTACGCAGCTCCTGGACATCATTCTGCCAGTCAAAGTGGCTGTCCACACTTTTCATCTTATTATTAATTTTTATTTATTTTATTATTATTTACAGTGGTTTACAGCACTTTTTTTGGGGGGGGGGGGGGGGTTTTTCACAGTGTCTTTCACATAACAATGTAACCATCCACAGCCATCCTGAGCACCGTGCGCAAGCATTTCAGCCATGCCGGTGATGCTCAAAATCCATGAGAGTGCCGTGTGGCATTCACGTGCAAATCCTTGCACTTGCAAAGATCACGCGAGCGCTCCACGCATGCATGTGTATAACTTCAATCACGGACAAACTGGAGAGCTGATATTTGCCGTTTGGTATGCTTATGTATTTTGGGTCAAGGATGAATGCTGCGAAAACAGAATGTTTGGAGAAAATACGGATAATAGCTAACGTTGTTAATTACATTCTGGAACAACACGTCATTCCAGCAGGGGGCGGTAAACCATCTTTATATTAAAACCGTGAGTTTATTTAATACGTTCAGTGTAAGCAGATAATATAATTGTAAATATGTTAAAAATACATGGATAACAAGTGAAATCACTTATTTCCATTGTGGTCCAGTAAAAAATCAAATGACAAAATAGAAGTAAAAATAAGATGATTAAAAGGTAATAACTCATTATAGAAACTTTGCATAACTTATGGAGGGAAGATGGAGGAGGAGCAGCTGGCCCGGAACAATGTCAGAGACGTGTGGAGATGCCTCAAGACCGCCTCCGGATTTGGGCAGGGTGCCAGCAGGACTACAGATGGGGATTCTCAGTTCGCAGAGGAGCTAAACAGCTACATCAACCATTTTGGCTCCTTCACGCCTGCCCCCCTGCCTGCTCCTGGCCCTCCACATGTCTCCAGCACCCAGCCCTCCAGTCCCTCTGACCCCCCACCTTCTACCCCCTGGTCACCTCCACTGCACCCCGGACCTTGTCCCTCCTCTCCCACGACTGTATTCAGCACCAGCCCACCTCAGCTCACACCTCAGCTCCCCCCTCCCCCCTCACTGTAATTCCATCTGAGGTGAGAGGCCAGCTCTTGCGGCTGAAGCAGAGGAAAGCAGCAGGACCTGATGAGATCCCCCCAAGGCTGCTGAGGACCTGTGCAGATGAGCTCTGTGAGGTCCTCAGCCACATCTTCAACATGAGCCTCAGCCTGGGGGTGGTCCCCACCCTGTGGAAGACCTCCTGTGTGGTCCCGGTTCCCAAAACACCGCACACCAAGGAACCGGCCCACTACAGACCAGTTGCCCTGACCTCCCACCTCATGAAGACCATGGAATGGCTCGTCCTGTCTCACCTCTGCACCGTGGTGAGCGACACCCTGGACCCACTGCAGTTCGCCTACAGGCCCAACATCGGGGTAGATGACAGCATCATCTACCTACTGCAGCGAGTGCTCACCCACCTGGAGACCGGCAGGAGCGCTGTGAGAGTCATGATCTTTGATTTCTCCAGCGCTTTCAACAACATCAGACCAGCGCTGCTGCGGGGGAAGCTGGAGGACACAGGTGTGGATGGACACCTCGCCGCCTGGACCATCGACTACCTCACTGACCGCCCGCAGTATGTGCGGCTGCACGGCTGTCAGTCTGAGGTGGTAAGGTGCAGCACCTCGGCCCCCCAGGGCACCATCCTCTCGCCTTTCCTCTTTACCCTCTACACCTCGGACTTCACCTACAACACGGACAGCTGCCACCTACAGAAGTTCTCTGATGACTCCGCCATCGTGGGTCGTGTGTCTGAGGGGAACGAGCTGGAGTACCAGTCGGTCATCACAGACTTCGTGGACTGGTGTGAGTGCAACCACTTGTGTCTCAACACCAGTAAGACAGAGGAGATGGTGATCAACTTCAGATGGAAACCACCACCTCACCCACCGGTGAACATCCGGGGGAGGACTTAGAGACTGTGGACAGTTTCAAATACCTGGGTGTTCACCTCAACATCAAACTGGACTGGACTCACAACACCGACGCCCTGTACAAAAAAGGCCAGAGACGCCTCCACCTCCTGAGGAGACTGAGATCCTTTGGAGTGAGCAGGCCTCTGCTTAAGACCTTCTACGACTCTGCTGTAGCCTCAGCTCTCCTCTATGCTGTCGTCTGTTGGGCCCCGGGCAGCACAGAGCGGGAGAGAAAGAGACTGAACAAGCTGGTCAGGAAGCCCAGCTCTGTCCTGGGCTGTCCTCTGGACTCTCTGGAGGAGGTGGCTGAGAGGAAGGTGTTAACCAAGTTCAAATCCATCATGAACAACTCCTCTCACCCTCTGCACTGGACTGTAGTGGAGCTGAGCAGCTCATTTGGTGACAGACTGAGGCACCCTCAGTGCAAGAAGGAACGATACCACAGGTCGTTCCTCCCTGCTGCTGTCAGACTGTACAATAACACTGTGAAATAACCACATGCAATAATATGTCCACAAATCACGTGCAATAACAACTCGTTTACAAATCCCTGCACTAATGTCACCTTATCACATCTAAACTCCATTTCACATATTGTAAAGAAGATCTCCTTTTCAATCCCAATCATGTTTATATATATACATATACACATATAAATATATACATATACACATATAAATATATACATATACACATATAAATATATACATATACACATATAAATATATACATACGAGGTCTATTAGAAAAGCATCCGACCTTATTATTTTTTCAAAAACCATATGGATTTGAATCACGTGTGATTACATCAGACATGCTTGAACCCTCGTGGGCATGCGAGAGTTTTTTCACGCCTGTCGGTTACGTCATTCGCCTGTGGGCAGTCTTTGAGTGAGGAGTCGTCCACCCGCTCGTCGATTTTTTTTCATTGTTTAGGAATGGCTCAGAGACTGTTGCTTTGTTTGATAAAAATTTTTTTCAAAACTGTAAGGCACAACTGAGTGGACACCATTCAATAAATTCAGCTGGTTTTCGGTAAAAATTTTAACGGCTGATGAGAGATTTTGGTCTGGTAGTGTCGCTTTAAGGACGGTCCATGGCGCCTGACGGCGATCTGCGCTTCGAGGCGGCAGCGTCTCGCCGTTTCAAGTTGAAAACTTCCACATTTCAGGCTCTGTTGACGCAGTAAGTCGTCAGAGAACAGAGAACTTTCAGAAGAAGTCGGCATGAGGAGTTTATTCGGACATTCCATTGTTAACGGTCATTTTGTAATGAAAGAACGTGCGGGCAGAGTCGCATGTCGGGCCGGACCCGACCGCGGGGGGTCGCGGCAGGAAAAACACCTCCGTTGGAAATCTTAACGGGCAAGTTGGAACATGCCCAAGCTGTTAAACAATTTCTCAGTTACTCACTTGTTGAAAGCCATTAAAAGCCGCCTGAATTCTACAAATGGTTTTCAACACGGAGGTGTTTTTCCTGTCGCGGCGCACACAGATTTGCCGAGTTGTCACGGAAACGACTCGGCGAATTTGCGCGCACGTCTTTCATTAAAAAAAATGTCCTTAAACAGTGGAATGTCCGCATAAATTCCTCATGCCGGCCTCTTCTGAATCTTCTCTGTTCTCTCACGATGTCCTGTGTGAATTAAGCCTTAAATTAGGATGTTTTCAGCTCGAAACAGGCCGACGACAGCGCCTGGAAGCGCTGCAGGACGTCCCGCTCCGTGGGAAGTCCTTACACCGACAGAAACACCCCATAATCTCTCATCAGCCGTTAAACTTTTCACAGAAAACCAGCTTAATTTCTCGAATAGTGTCCACTCGGATATTCCTCACAGGTCCAGAAAAAGTTTGATAAAGCAACGCGCGCCGTCTCGAGCAGCGTGTGAAACAAAGGAATTCAGCCGAGAGGGCGGGACCACATCTCACTCAAGGCCTGCCCACAGGGAAATGACGTCACCGACGCGTGAAAAAACTCACGCATGCGCACAAGGGTTCAAGCATGATTGGTGTAATCGCATGTCATTCAAATCCATATAGTTAAAAAAATAAATAAAAGGGTCGGTTTATTATCTAAGAGACCTCGTATACACATAAATATATACATATACACATATACATATATATATACGAGGGCTGTCAATAAAGTTACGGTCCTTTTTATTTTTTTCAAAAACTATATGGATTTCATTCATATGTTTTTACGTCAGACATGCTTGAACCCTCGTGCGCATGCGTGAGTTTTTCCACGCCTGTCGGTGACGTCATTCGCCTGTGAGCACTCCTTGTGGGAGGAGTCGTCCAGCCCCTCGTCGGAATTCCTTTGTCTGAGAAGTTGCTGAGAGACTGGCGCGTTGTTTGATCAGAATTTTTTCTAAACCTGTGAGACACATCGAAGTGGACACGGTTCGAAAAATTAAGCTGGTTTTCAGTGAAAATTTTAACAGCTGATGAGAGATTTTGAGGTGATTCTGTCGCTTTAAGGACTTTTCACGGTGTGAGACGTCGCGCTGCGCTCTCAGGCGGCGTCATCAGCCTGTTCAAGCTGAAAACCTCCACATTTCAGGCTCTATTGATCCAGGACGTCGTGAGAGAACAGAGAAGTTTCAGAAGAAGTCGGTTTCAGCATTTTATCCGGATATTCCACTGTTAAAGGAGATTTTTTTAATGAAAGACGTGCGGACGGGTCCGCGCGTCGGGACGCAGCCGACGCGGTGCGGCGGCACAGGAAAAACACCTCCGTGTTGATAACCATTTGTAAAATCCAGGCGGCTTTTGATGGCTTTCAGTGGAGTGAGTATATGAGAAATTGTTTAACAGGCAGGACATGTTCCAACTTGTCCTTAAGGCTTTCAACAGAGGTGTTTTTCCTGTGGCGGAGCGTCGCGGCGGCTGCGTCCCGACGCGCGGACCCGTCCGCACGTCTTTCATTAAAAAAATCTCCTTTAACAGTGGAATATCCGGATAAAATGCTGAAACCGACTTCTTCTGAAACTTCTCTGTTCTCTCACGACGTCCTGGATCAACAGAGCCTGAAATGTGGATGTTTTCAGCTTGAACAGGCTGATGACGCCGCCTGAGAGCGCAGCGCGACGTCTCGCACCGTGAAAAGTCCTTAAAGCGACAGAATCACCTCAAAATCTCTCATCAGCCGTTAAAATTTTCACTGAAAACCAGCTTAATTTTTCGAACCGTGTCCACTTCGATGTGTCTCACAGGTTTAGAAAAAATTTTGATCAAACAACGCGCCAGTCTCTCAGCAACTTCTCAGACAAAGGAATTCCGACTAGGGGCTGGACGACTCCTCCCACAAGGAGTGCTCACAGGCGAATGACGTCACCGACAGGCGTGGAAAAACTCACGCACGCGCACGAGGGTTCAAGCATGTCTGACGTAAAAACATATGAATGAAATCCATATAGTTTTTGAAAAAAATAAAAAGGACCGTAACTTTATTGACAGCCCTCGTATACACACACACATATATACACACACACACACACACACACACTCCGGAAGTGTGAACCCATCGAAGGCTGCTGGTCCCGATGGTGTCCAGGGGAGGGTATTGAAGGGCTGTGCAGACCAACTGGCAGAGGTTTTTACTACCATTTTTAACCTCTTGCTGGCTGCCTGCTCAGTCCCGAGCTGCCTAAAATCTACCACTATCGTGCCTATTCCCAAGACACAGTCGGTCAGCAGTCTGAATGATTACAGACCTGTGGCTCTCACTTCAACTGTCATGAAGTGCTTTGAGAGGCTGGTGCTGAGACATATAAAATCCTTACTGCCCCCCAGCCTTGATCAGCACCAATTTGCATACAGAGCCAACAGGTCCACAGGTGATGCCATCAACACAGCCCTCCACACAGTGTGTCAACATCTTGAACAGTCTGGCAATTATGCGAGGATGTTGTTCGTGGACTTCAGTTCTGCTTTTAACACACTTGTTCCAAGCAGACTGTTGTTCAAACTGCGCAGTCTGGGCATTGGCGAGCACACCTGCAGATGGATCAGAGACTTTCTCACCAACCATCTGCAGTCAGTCAGGATGGGGTCCCACCACTGCTCAGTGCTGACAATGAGCACTGGGGCCCCTCAGGGCTGTGTGTTCACAGAGCCTGTTCTCACTGCTGCCCTCAGGAAAGAGGTACCGGTCCATCAAGGCCTACACATCCAGACTCACCAACATGTTCTACCCAAGTGCAATACGAGTATTGAATGCACATTAGTCTACAGTTTGCACTGTTCATTGCATTTATTTTTTATAAAGAGGAATGCAATGAATAGCACAGACTTCTATTTATATACACCTATTTATATACAGAAGGGGAGTTGTCTTTTAATTTCGTTGTACCTTGAGTATAATGACAATAAAAAGCATTCTATTCTATTCATATTCTATTTCTACCTCATGTCTTGTACTGTTACAAGTATTATTATTAATGCTTATCCTTGCACACGCTGTTAAATGAAAATTTTCCTCTACTTGCACCCACCTTGTGTTTTTTTTAAAAGCTGATGTAACATGTGAATTTCTCCTCTGTGAGATCAATGAAGTTTATCTTTATCTTCATCACACTTGAAAAAAGGCCAATACCTATTTTATAAACCCGTGGATCCCCATGGGCAACATGCTAGTTCTATTTCATTCCTTCTGACTGCCAGAGGGTGGTGCTTAGCACCTGGATTGTTCCATCTGCGTATGTGCAGAGGTCAAGGCTTATACCAACAAAGTCACGTTAGTGTCTGGGACCTGAGTGACGTCAGCCAACAGTACATGAGAGCATGTCACCCGCCATTCATTTCTTTTTTCCATCTTTTGCGTGGAGAGCAAATGGTCGAACTTCTTTCGGATCGATGGTCTTGCCAGAACTTTGCAACCATCGTGGTTGGAGCTGTGCATGCACACCCTCCAGAGGCTGCAAAACCACAAGATCTTTACTCTGTTACGCTATCCGCTGTGGGTGAGCCCGTCAATATGCTCGAGCTGTAGGCTGTCATTCTAGCTCTGAGACATTTCTCCTCTGCCCTAGAGGGGAAACATGCTTGTTCAGTCAGACATCCCATCAACAGTCTACCATATAAACCATCAAGGGGGCACCAGGTCTGTTCATTCCCTAAGAGAAGCCCAGGAACGTCTCCAGTGGGCTTTGCCTCACATGCAGAGTTTCAGACCTGTGCGTCTGCCGGGCATGTAGAACTATGCTGCAGATTTCCTCTCATGACAGAAACTGCCGGATGAGTGGCGACTCAACCCAGATGTGGTTCAAATGATCTGGGAAAAATTTGGCAAGGCGAAAGTCGATCTGTTTGCCTCAAACACCACAACACACTGTTGCCTGTGATTCTATCTCTGAGAACCACACAGCCCCCTGGGCCAAGACGGCTCACCTTTGGCCAGCCCATCTACTGTGTGAGGTCCCTCCTCTTATGTTGATCACACTGATACTACACAGGATATGCATGAATGATCACACAGTGTTGCTTGTGGCCCCATACTGGCCGGGCAGGCATGGTTCCCCATGAGTCAGATGCTTCTCAGTGGGGAGCCAAAGCCTCTCCCTCAGAAGAGGGAGCATTTGGCACCCTCACCCAGAACGTCTTCAGCTGTATGTGTGGACGTGAAGGGCCAGACTCCATGCTGAACTCTTGTGATCAAGCTGTCGTGCAGACTGTACTGAATGCCTGTGCGTCCTCCACTAGGGCTTATATGACAATAGATGGAAGCTTTTTTAACTGTTGGTGCAGTACACAGGGTGTAGACCCTGAGCACTGCTCTGTGCCAGTGTTGCTTAACTGTCTTCAAACACTGTTTGACAGCAGTCTTTCTGTCTCTACAGTTAAAGTTTATGTTCCTGCTGTCTCTGCTCAGCACATTATGGTGGATGGACACTCAATAGGGTCACACTCCCTGATGTATCATTTTTTAAGAGGTGCTCACTGGCTTTGGCCTCTGAGGGTTGCACATGTGCCATCCTGAGGTCTTCCATTGGTCCTAGAGGGCTTCACCGTTTGAGCCACTGGGAGCCAGTGACCTCAGATGGTTGTCTATCAAGACAGCTTTCCTCTTTGCCATTTCATCTGCAAAGTGTGTTGGCGAGCTCCATGCCGTGTCAACTGCTAAGAACTGCATACACTGAAATTGTGATGGGTCAGGGGTTACTCTTTGGCCGAACCCTTCCTTTTTACCAAAGACAGTTTTGGCCTTCCATATTAACCAGCCAGTTACTTTGACTGTCTTTGTCCCACAATCTATTGTAGAGACTAATTCTAGTCTGCTGTGTCCTGTTCGTGCACTCAGATGTTACATTGAATTGACAGCTATGTTTCACAGAATTGATGCTGCTTGTCTGCTCTGGGGGGCACAGGAAGGGCTGTAGCTTGTCCAAGCAAATACTGTCGCAGTGGATTGTTTAATGCTATATTCCAAGCTTACAGGAATGGTGACAGTTAACCTTCTCCTCTGAAATGTCATTTAACTCGGGGCATATCCACTTCCTGGACTGCCCTGAGAGGTGTTCCACTGACTGACATCTGTCTTGCAGCAACGTGGGCTTCCTCCTGTAGTTTCGCCCACTTCTACAAAGTTAATATGGCTGCTCCTCATCCTGTGGCGACGGCCGTATTATCGGCCTCTTCAAACTGCAACTGAGGTTTGGTCAGTGCAGATTCCTCGTGACCTCTTAGGTATGAGGTCATCCAGGTGTTAAGCAGCGCCCTCTGGCGGTCACTCGGAATTCATAGAACCGTAGTTACATAAGTAACCCTCATTTAATTAAAATATGATGCACACTTCATATTTCATTACTTTGTTATATTTTCATGCCACTTGTTGTTATATACGTTATATATATGTTAAAAACAAATATTGGATATAGTGTTTGCCACTGTGTTCAAAAATCTACAGTATCTTTAATGTGTGAACAGCAGAGAGCTGCGTCAGACACTAATACCGCGAGACTGAGAGTAAATGTCAGACAGAGCTAAGTATAAACGTCAACTCTCAATCTTTAACTGAATTACAGCTCTTGTTATTTGCTTTTGACGAACTTATTCTGCAGCACATTCATTACTTATTTATTTTCTGAATAGTTGTGTGATGAGTAGCTGCAGATGTGCTGCTCCAGGGGGCCTTAAATATTTTGTCAATTTGAGCATGTCAAAAAGCATCACTCTTTACAGATTACAAATCTTCGTAGGCAGTGTCACTATTCGGCCAACATCCTGTCCATGAAATCTTATAGTAATTCATATAAAGTGTCAAATTAGCAAGTAGAGTAAGTGTCGCCATTAAGCCCACCAAAATCTAAGTTTTGCTATTTTTCCTATGTATTGACATAATTTGAAAGGGACATCATTTGTTAAAGGGCAAGATTTACTTCTCATTTGTATATTTAGTAATTAGTTGATGTACAATTCAAAAGACGCAAGTAAGAAATTTTAGGGAAAAGTCAAAAGTCTGGAATGGTGTACCATTTAAGACCATATGTCTTCCAAATAAGCCCATAACATCATTTATTGATTAAAAAAAACTTGTTTCATACAGTAATTAATGCTTACAAATATAATTAATGCAATATATTTTATAAATGTTTTTTTTTTAAATCCATTTTGAACAAGATCATCTGAACAAATGACATACATGACGAACAGTGTAGTACACAACACGGAACAATGAATTGGTTCATTTAGTTTCATTTCAGGCACTTCAGGCAATTCAATTAAAAATAAATAGCAATATGTTTATTAAATAACAGTGAACATGTCTTTAAAAAGATTAATTTATATTTACATATTAAAATTTACATTTTATCTATCTCTCTCTCTATCTAGTAAAGTAGATCAGTAATTTAAAGTCACATAGTGAACTGTTACTTTTAAACACTTTTGAACAGAAAAATGTATTTAACTTGTAGAGGAAATTCTCTATTGAAAAACACAAATTTGTAAGATATGCTCATGCTGCATGGAGCCTAAATATAGTTTACATCAAACATTACAGCAGTTACTACAGTGCATACATTCAGAAATCTAAAGTTTTTGTCATTGAATATTTCGCATGTGCTCCCTGTAGTTTGCATGCATTTTGACAGGATGTACCATTTAAGCCAACTGTAAAAAAAAAGTTAATTTATGAAATTAATCAGCTCCACAGAACAATTTATGATGCATTTATCTAAACATCAATGTTAAATGAATAACAAAATGCTTAATATTTGTAGCTGACAACCTTAGTTCTTGTGGCAGAGTAGCATTAACAGGGCTACGTGTGTTTGCATGAGATCAGCTGTTTGCTCGCTCATAAAACTCATATTTTCTTTTGAAGGGAAATAGAATAAGTTGGTAAAATACTATTTATCTATAAATCAAAATTAGTACATTTATCTCTTATTTGACATAATATTAATGTACTTACCAAAGCTGTGGCTGAAATTTGCTGAAAATGAATGAAACCTGACAGGTCCCAAAACAAAAACATTTTTGGTTGTCTTCTAGTCAGGGGTCCAGAGACTGTGTACTCTGGGGTGGAGCGAAACCCAACAACAGAAAATGTGATTTGTATGCAATAAAAAATGTCATAGAAGCAACAAACCATTTGATTGGATGAAGTAATGGATGGCAAAATATATATTTTCCTTTTTTTGTAAATTGACATCAAAGTTGAAAGTGGGCTTAATGGGTACACTTACCTTAATGTCATGTAATGTAACAAGTGGTGTTGTCTTCTTCAACACACAGTGATTAAACACAAACCTGGTTTGATGTGGTTTGGCTTTTAGGTACCTAGTTTAGAAGAAAAAAGCAATTTAACCAATTCCCTTTATTCTTCCAAAGTTTGTGGATAGCAGGATGCAGGCTGGTTTGCTGTTCTAAATTGTCCACACTAGTGGCCTTTCAGATCTATGCTCAAACACACAGCAGGTTGACCCCGCCTCCTGCAGAAAAGAGCTGACCACAGCAAAGAGAATCAAATGAAATGGTGACAACATTATTTTAAAAACCAGTTTTTGAATGTTTTGAAAGTGTGGGGCGTCCCTCCCGAGACATGTTCATTTGTGTGTCGCGGGAGTGGTGCCGATTCTGCGACCAGGGACATGGTAAATTTTACATGTTCTGTCCAACCTTGTTGATTTAGAGTCACGACAGTGTAAGCACAAACTCTGAGACTGGTTACATGCATCCAAGCTTTTGTAGATTTTCCAAATCCTCGGATGCATGGGGGGGCTAGCTGAAGAAAAATAAATAAAGTCACAATGCCCAAGTACATAACACGAGGCAGTGAACTCTCTCTCCGATCACGCACATCTCGTATACATCTTCACCAATTAATTTCATCTTCATCTCATATTGCGACTGTGCTTCACTGCTTCGTCCATCTCTAGATCTCACGACCGTCCCAAAGTGTTACATTTTTGCAAACATTTGCCGTCAGAGAGTAGAATGTGTGCTTCTGCCATCTCCGAGATGGGCAAATATCTGGGTCACACACATAAATGGTAAATGGACTGCATTTATATAGCGCTTTTCCATCTGCATCAGAAGCTCAAAGCACTTTACAATAATGCCTCACATTCACCCCAATGTCAGGGTGCTGCTATACAAGATACTCACTACACACTGGGAGCAATAGGGGATTAAAGACCTTGCCCAAGGGCCCTTAGTGATTTTCTAGTTAGGCTAGGATTTGAACTGAGGATCTTCTGGTCTCAAGTCCAACACCTTAACCACTAGACCATCACCTCCCCCCAGTCATAATACTAACATCAATGAAAACACTCTATTGGAGACCTATGTAAACACACGAGACAGCCTAAACTGATTCAATACAGAACCAGATCATATTGCTGCACGGCTTCACTTTTCTAAATACAACAACATATTCTTCAGATCCAAACATTTTCTCTGAATTTTAGGCAACATTTTAATGTACAATGTAGTGGCAAAAGTCTGGAACCACAAATATGTCTTCATGCTCTAATTTCCTTTTTCCAGACTTGTCCAGGCCTGAAAATGACTAAAATCAGATTCCATACTTTCCCATACTGTATAGGAACCCTGTCTGTAGATGTTCTCCTGCACCTCTGGATTTATGTGGACCATCCTGAATAAAGATACATTTTTATTACCTCCGCCAAGGAGGTTATGTTTTCGGTCGCGTTTGTTTGTTTGTTTGTTTGTCAGCAGGATAACTCAAAAAGTTTTGAACGGATTTTGATGAAATTTTGTGGAGTGGTTGGAAATGACAAGAGGAACAAGTGATTACATTTTAATGGTGATCCGGATCATGATCTGGATCCCGACGTGTTAGCATGTCTATGGCATTTTCAATGTTAAAAGTTAGCATTAAGCAGTTGCAGCTGTCATCACGTTCGGGTGCATTTGTTTTCAAATTGTAATATTTATTACATTTATTTCTGTTTATATATTAATAATCTAATGATTATTATATACAATTTTAGAGAAAGAGACAAAAAGAAATAGAACACTGTGCCAAGGAGGGAATCTCTTTAGGGTCAGTGACCCTATGGCCTTGTTTAGAGAAGTGTTTCATAAATGTTAAAAAATTAATATATTTGCAGTTTAGTTGAATAATAAATTGAATTTTGTCTCATTTGTTTTTGTCTATAAGCACATGCAATATCAATATCAGTGCTCAGATGACAGTAGCTTCTGGGAAAGGTGCAAGTTGCAATAAACTGTGATGCTAAGCGCTAAGGATACATGCTATCCAGTCACAGCAGATGAAACTTTTTTACTACTGAGCAAACATCATTGTTAGAATTTTATGGTTCAATGATTCCACGGCGTGTAGATGTTATGGCGTCAGTGACCCCATGGCCTTGGCGGAGGTTTGCACTCTCTGAGTGCTTCTAGTTATCATTATTATTACTATTACCAGTATTATTATTATTATTAGTGTGCCACTTTGTAGTGTAGCTTTAGCTTCTGCTGCTACAATGATTAGCTCTTCCACACGTTTACTCCGTTTTCTGTGGAAGTGTTCCAGCACCACATACAGGCCTGGCATACAAAGAATTTTCAGACAGTTTGAGCGTTTTCTTGTGTACGCAGATACAGTATTTCTTTAAACAGTACCTTGTTTATGAAACATTTTGAGGAGACAAAAGATCATATTAGGAAAGTTCTGTGGATGAGGCCTTTATCTCACAGGTAAAGAAAGACATAACAGCAAGATTTTGAATCAGACCTGTGTCTGTCTCAAAATATAACCACCACCTTCATCAAAACCCACTTTTTTCTATTTGAATAACTGTGTCCACAGTCAGACAGACAGAGAGGACATCCCATGAGCTACGCCTGTCTGAGGGCAGCGCGGCGTGTCCTCTGCTGTGCAAACCTTTTGGCCTTCTGACACTCTGTGGTCCAGCGCTGTACCAGCTGTGGAACGACTCTCTGGGAACAGTCTTCAGAGTTCAAAGACCACAGGTCCTTCTCCTCCAGGGGGCGCCTGTAGCCATTCAACATCATCCTGGAAGATGAACAAACAAGAGTGGATTTAACAAACACATGAACATTTTCGTGGTGCTCCATGGATGAGGAGCTGGTCAGACCATATGTAGACTTGGGTTTGAAAGCAGTCATGCTACCTAGTGTCAGGTTCGGGGTCAGGTTCTGGTTCCAGTTCTGCTTTATTGTTCTGGTAAAATATTCTGTATTTTTTTTTTTTTTTTGTCCAACACCAACTTGAGCGTTCTTGTCAATGTTTTTTAACTCCGCATTATAGATCTTTGCTGCCATCCTGGACTGCTATCTTTGCCAATCATCTCCAAAAAATTTTGGTATGAACATTATCAGTGACTGAACTCGCTCCGTTTGCACATTACTCATTTGGTTCACCCTCAGGCAGAACGTCCCTGTTTTTGGACCATTCTTCTTGCCTGCTGTTGGCTGTTTTTGAAAGACTGACATGACGGCTCTCTGCTACACCTCTGCCACATTCACAGGCGTGTGTACACATAGGCACATTCTGATCTGTGACAGTCACGAATGACCAAAATCACACACAAACCACGGCTCCTGTTCTATACAAATATCCACAGACCTCCACATGTAGCCTGTAACCTCAGGAGAAAAATGGCAACAGCAGACAGAGAGAAAATCTTTCATCTTCCATGGGCTGCAAAAACCAAACCATTTCAGCAACTTGAAACTACACTCACTGCAATATTAAATCATCACTGATGCTGAAAAACTTCTCCATGCCTTTGTCTCCTCTAGGCTTGACTACTGTAACTCCCTGCTCTTTGGGATCTCTGGAAAAACAACCTTCAGAGGCTCCAATGCATTCAAAACAGTGCAGCTAGAATTCTGATGATAGTACGTAAACAGGAGCACATTACACGATACTCAATAATACCCAATGCATCCATGGCAATGCCCCCACATACCTCAAAGACCTCCTCACTCCCCACACATCCTCTGGTTCCCTCCGTTCATACAACACTAATCTTCTCAGTCCCCCTCACACCAAGCTTCATACCATGTGAGACAAGGCCTTCTGTTCAGCTGTCCCTCATATTTGGAACTCCCTCCCTGACCATCAGAAGGCTCCACAGACTGTGGAAGCTTTTAAAAAAAAGCCTTGAGACATACCTGTTCTTTTAAATTCTATTTTATTATTTTATATTGGTTTTATTCTATTCTGCTGACTGTTTTATCTTAAGATTTTCTGTTTTTATTCTCTTCTTTATACTTGGTTTTATTTTATTAGCACTTATTTATTAGTTTTATTTGTAGCAGTTTGACATTTTTATTAATGAAAGGTGCATTAGAAATGAAATTTCTTATTATTATCATGACATTGTTGAACGTGATGTCATTAAACATCAAGTTACACTCATTTGTGTAAAACAATCAGTTCTGTTGATGAATGTTATTTTCTTTTATGACTGAAACATTTATTTAATCACATAAACATGAAAACGCGGAAGTGTCTTACTGTGGAACCAGTGTGAAGTTGGCACCGGGTTCGATATTCGATATTCAAATATGGAGCTAGCTCTTGTCAGATTGTACTTGAAGAACATACTCCAGTGTGCCATCCTATACACACTATCCTGCAGTACGCCAACTTCCAATTCCAAGATGATGGTTGGATGTCACAGGAGCAATTTATTTGTGTAGCAACTGGAAAATCCCAATATGTCCAACAATAAAGTCAATGGCAAACAAACGATCCACTATGCCATCACAGACAAGACAGCTCTCCAACCACCCATCCAAGATGGTCAAAACAAGATGGTGTCTTGGGTGGCACAGCGGCAATTTAGCCAGCAACAAGAATTTATTTCAATTTAATTTTCAATTTATTTCCATTTATATGGCACCAAATCACAACAAAGTTGCCTCAAGGCGCTACACACAAGTAATGTCTAACCTTACCAACCCCAGAGCAAGAACACAGGTGACAGTGGTAAGAAAAAAAACACCCTCTGATAATTTGAGGAAGAAATCTCAAGCAGACCAGACTCAAAGGAGTGACCCTCTGCTTGGGCCATGCTACCGACACAATTTACAAAACAATTTACAAAACAAATATACATGAAATTTAGAAGTTCAGAACCTCCATGACCAGTAAAAAATCAAGGACCAAGATGTCGCCCGGTATGGCGGAGCCGGGGCCCCACCCTGGAGCCAGGCCTGGGGTTGGGGCTCGTGCGCGAGCGCCTGGTGGTTGGGCCTTAGCCCACGGGGCCCGGCCGGGCTCAGCCCGAAAGAGCGACATGGGCCCGCCCTCCTGTGGGTTCACCACCTGCAGAGGGGGCCATGGGGGTCGGGTGCAGAGAGGACTGGGTAGTGGTCGAGGGCGGGTGGCCCGGCGGCCCGGTCCATGCTCACAGCCCCTGGCTGTTGGGACGTGGAATGTCACCTCGCTAGGGAGGAAGGAGTCTAAGCTTGTGCGGGAGGTTGAGAGATACCGACTAGAGATAGTCGGGCTCCACGCACAGCTTGGGCTCTGGTACCCAACTCCTGGAGAGGGGCTGGACGCTTCATTTTTCTGGTGTTACCCACGGGGAGAGGCGGAGAGCTGGGGTCACATTGCTTATTGCTCCCCAGCTCAGTCGCCATGTGTTGGAGTTCACTCCGGTGAACAAGAGAGCTGGGGTCGCATTGCTTATTGCTCCCCAGCTCAGTCGCCATGTGTTGGAGTTCACTCCGGTGAACAAGAGGGTCACGTCCCTACGCCTTCGGGGCGGGGACAGGTCTCTCACCATTGTCTCGGCCTACGGGCCAAGCAGCAGTGCAGAGTACCCGACCTTCCTGGAGTCCCTGGGAGGGGTACTAGATAGCGCTCCGACTGGAGACTCCATTGTTCTCCTGGGGGATTTCAACGCCCACGTAGGTAGCGACAGTGAGACCTGGAGTGGGGTGATCGGGAAGCACGGCCTCCCCGATCTGAACCCGAGTGGTGCTCAGTTGTTGGACTTCTGTGCTAGTCACAGTTGGTCCATCACAAACACCATGTTCAAGCACAAGGGTGTCCATAAGTGCACGTGGCACCAGGACACCCTGAGCCGGAGGTCGATGATTGACTGTGTAGTTGTATCATCTGACCTTTGGCCATGTGTCTCACTCGAGCGAACAGAGGGGCAGAGGTGTCGACCGATCACCACCTGGTGGTGAGTTGGATCCGCTGGGAGAGGAGGAAGCCGGTCAGACCTGGCAGGCCCAAACGTATCATGAGGGTCTGCTGGGAACAACTGGTGGAACCCTCTGTCAGCAAGGCCTGCAACTCCCACCTCCGGGAGAGCTTCTCCCAGATCCCGGGGGAGGTTGGAGACATGGAGTCCGAGTGGACCATGTTCTCCACCTCCATTGTCGATGTGGCCGCTCGTAGCTGTGGTCGCAAGGTCTCTGGTGCCTGTCGTGGCGGCAATCCCTGAACCCGGTGGTGGACACCGGAAGTAAGGGATGCCGTCAAACTGAAGAAGGAGTCCTACTTATCTTTGTTGGTAGGTGTGACCCCAGAGGCAGCTGATAGGTACCGGCAGGCCAAGCGTGCCGCAGCCCGTGCGGTGGCAGAGGCAAAAACTCGGGTCTGGGAGGAGTTCGGGGAGGCTATGGAGGAGGACTATCGGTCGGCCTCGAAGAGATTCTGGCAAACCGTCCGACGCCTCAGGAGGCGGAAGCAGCTCTCCACCAGCACTGTTTACAGTGCGGGTGGGGAGCTGTTGACCCTGACTGGAGATGTTGTCGGGCGGTGGAAGGAGTACTTCGAGGATCTCCTCAATCCCATCGTCACGTCTTCCGAAGAGGAAGCAGAGACTGGGGACTCAGAGGCGGACTCATCCATTACCCAGGCCGAAGTCACCGAGGTGGTTGGAAAGCTCCTCGGTGGCAAGGCTCCTGGGGTGGATGAAATCCGTCCTGAGTACCTTAAGTCTCTGGATGTTATGGGACTGTCTTGGCTGACACGCCTCTGCAACATAGCGTGGGGATCGGGGACAGTGCCTCTGGATTGGCAGACCGGGGTGGTGGTCCCTCTGCTTAAGAAGCGGGACCGGAGGGTGTGTTCCAACTATAGGGGGAATCACACTCCTCAGCCTCCCCGGTAAGGTCTATTCCAGAGTACTGGAGAGGAGAATGCGACCGATGGTCGAACCTCAGATTTAGGAGGAGCAGTATGGTTTTCGTTCTTGTCGTGGCACACTGGACCTAGCTCTACACGCTCCATCGGGTGCTCGAGGGTTCATGGGAGTTCGCCCAACCAGTCCACATGTGATCTGTGGATCTGGAGAAGGCGTTCGACCATGTCCCTCAGGGCACCCTGTGGGGAGTGCTCCGGGAGTACGGGGTCCTTTGCTATCCGGTCCCTGTACGACCGCAGCAGGAGCTTGGTTCACACTGCCGGTAGTAAGTCAAACCTGTTTCCAGTGCAAGTTGGCCTCCGCCAGGGCTGCCCTTTGTCACCGGTTCTGTTCATTATTTTTATGGACAGAATTTCTAGGCGCAGCCAGGGTGTAGAGGGGGTCTGGTTTGGGAACCACAGAATCTCGTCTCTGCTGTTTGCGGATGATGTGGTTCTGTTGGCTTCGTCAAATCAGGACCTTCAGCATGCACTGGGGTGGTTTGCAGCCGAGTGTGAAGCATCCGGGATGAAAATCAGCACCTCCAAATCCGAGGCCATGGTTCTCGACCGGAAAAAGGTGTTTTGCCCTCTTCAGGTCGGTGGAGTGTCCTTGCCTCAAGTGGAGGAGTTTAAGTATCTCGGGGTCTTGTTCACGAGTGAGGGACGGATGGAGTGTGAGATCGATAGACGGATCGGTGCAGCATCTGCAGTGATGCGGTCGCTGTATCGGACCGTCGTGGTGAAGAGAGACCTGAGTAGGGGGGCAAAGCTCTCGATTTACCAATCGATCTACGTTCCGATCCTCACCAACGGTCATGAGATTTGGCTCATGACCGAAAGAACGAGATCGCGAGTACAAGCAGCCGAGATGAGTTTCCTCCGCAGGGTGGCTGGGCGCTCCCTTAGAGATAGGGTCAGGAGGTCGGACACTCGGGAGGAGCTCGACTCCCGCTGCTCCTCCACGTCGAAAGTAGTCAGTTGAGGTGGCTCGGGCATCTTTTCTGGATGCCCCCTGGACGCCTCGCTGGAGAGGTGTTCCGGGCACGTCCCATTGGGAGAAGGCCCCGGGGAAGACCCAGGACACACTGGAGGGACTACATCTCTCGGCTGGCTTGGGAATGCCTTGGGGTTCCCCAGGAGGAGCTGGGGGAGGTGTGTGTGGATCGGGAGGTCTGGGCGGCTTTGCTTGAGCTGCTGCCCCCGCGACCCGACTCCAGATAAAGCGGAAGAAAATGGATGGATGGATGGATATACATGAAATGTTGCTGGCGCACAGGACAGGAGAGTTGCAGAAACAGACACCACACCCATCTCTAGATGGAGCCGCACCTCAAACAGAGAGAAAAAAACAGAATCAGGCATCAGAAATACAACAAATACAGTATAATTTGTCAACATTAAGCAATAAGAAAAATGGAAGAAATACTAAGGTGATCGCTGGCCACTAACCCTAAGATTCACTAAAAGACCCAGAATTTAGATAAAGCTGAGGCTGTGGCACGCTCTGTTTCCTATGAATTTAAAATGGTAAAAAGCATAGCCTGTATTACATACACCAGTATGCCATATTATGCTAGTATGCTAGCCATACAAAAGGGAAAATAAGTGCATCTTAAGTCTGGACTTGAATGTCTCTACAGAATCTGACTGTTTTATTGGCACCGGGAGATCATTCCAGTACTCACAAGCCTCCGCTCCTCTTTCCATGACAAAAACTCCTGTAACAGTGGAATGTGCCGTTCATTTCCAAACTGGACGCTGTGTTTTATCCGGGACGTCGTCTGACTAGCACAGGAATTGTGAAAAGACGTGGACATCAGCAATTTTTCGACACATTGAGACAGACGTGCGGAGGAATTCCACGCGTCGCGGCGGTGCTGCATGGTGCACAGCAACGCCATGATGAAGCCTCACGGGACATGTTCTGGCATGTCCAGGCACATCCACAATTTCTCGAATAATCACTCGATGGAAAAACCACCAACAGCTGTCTGAACCCCATCTCAAAGCCGTCCTGTGAGACCAAAACGGAGGTGGTTTTGTCTCGCTCCAGTAGCGAATCCATCGTGACGCGCGAAGCCTCCACTCGGCTTTCCATGACAAAATCTCTTGTTAAAAGTGAAATCTGCTGGAAAATGGTTGATGTCCAGCTCTTGTGATAACCAGAGAAATGGCACACGATGGTCACGGATCCAGACAGCCATCCGTTCAGAAATGAAATAGTCGTTAAGCCTGTCGATGGCGGCTTCGGAGCGCGGCGCGCCCCACAGCCGCTGGGGGCCATCCTTAAAGCGACAGTAACACTCCTTATTCTCTGTGAAGCCCGTAACATTTTCACCGAAAGCCAGATAAATTTTTCGAATGGTTTCCAGCTGCCAATCTGTAACAGTTTCTGTCCTGACAATGAAAATCTGACGAGGGGGCTGGACCACTCCTCACTCAAAGCCTGCTCACAGGCGAATGACGCAACCGACAGGCGTGGAAAAACTCACGCATGCGCACCAGGGTTCATGCTTGTCTGACGCAATCACATGTGATTCAAATCCATATGGTTTTTGAAAAAAATAATAAGGTCGGATACTTTTCTAATAGACCTCGTACACATAATTACATATACATACATACACATATACACATATACAACCCCTGTCAATAATTATGGAATCACCGGCCTCGGAGAATGTTCATTCAGTTTAATTTTGTAGAAAAAAAAAGCAGATCACAGACATGACACAAAACTAAAGTCATTTCAAATGGCAACTTTCTGGCTTTAAGAAACACTATGAGAAATCAAGGAAAAATAATTGTGGCAGTCAGTAACGGTTACTTTTTTAGACCAAGCAGAGGGAAAAAAAAATATGGAATCACTCAGTTCTGAGGAATAAAATATGGAATCACCCTGTAAATTTTCATCCCCAAAACTAACACCTGCATCAAATCAGATCTGCTCGTTAGTCTGCATCTAAAAAGGAGTGATCACACCTTGGAGAGCTGTTGCACCAAGTGGACTGACACGAATCATGGCTCCAACACGAGAGATGTCAATTGAAACAAAGGAGAGGATTATCAAACTCTTAAAAGAGAGTAAATCATCACGCAATGTTGCAAAAGATGTTGGTTGTTCACAGTCAGCTGTGTCTAAACTCTGGACCAAATACAAACAACATGGGAAGGTTGTTAAAGGCAAACATACTGGTAGACTAAGGAAGACATCAAAGCGTCAAGACAGAAAACTTAAACCAATATTTCTCAAAAATCGAAAATGCACAACAACAAAACAAATGAGGAACGAATGGGAGGAAACCGGAGTCAACGTCTGTGACCGAACTGTAGGAAACCGCTTAAAGGAAATGGGATTTACATACAGAAAAGCTAAACGAAAGCCATCATTAACACCTAAACAGAAAAAAACAAGGTTACAATGGGCTAAGGAAAAGCAATCGTGGACTGTGGATGACTGGATGAAAGTCATATTCAGTGATGAATCTCGAATCTGCATTGGGCAAGGTGATGATGCTGGAACTTTTGTTTGGTGCCGTTCCAATGAGATTTATAAAGATGACTGCCTGAAGAGAACATGTAAATTTCCACAGTCATTGATGATATGGGGCTGCATGTCAGGTAAAGGCACTGGGGAGATGGCTGTCATTACATCATCAATAAATGCACAAGTTTACGTTGATATTTTGGACACTATTCTTATCCAATCAATTGAAAGGATGTTTGGGGATGATGAAATCATTTTTCAAGATGATAATGTATCTTGCCATAGAGCAAAAACTGTGAAAACAGTCCTTGCAAAAAGACACATAGGGTCAATGTCATGACCTGCAAATAGTCCGGATCTTAATCCAATTGAAAATCTTTGGTGGAAGTTGAAGAAAATGGTCCATGACAAGGCTCCAACCTGCAAAGCTGATCTGGCAACAGCAATCAGAGAAAGTTAGAGCCAGATTGATGAAGAGTACTGTTTGTCACTCATTAAGTCCATGTCTCAGAGACTGCAAGCTGTTATAAAAGCCAGAGGTGGTGCAACAAAATACTAGTGATGTGTTGGAGCATTCTTTTGTTTTTCATGATTCCATAATTTTTTCCTCAGAATTGAGTGATTCCATTTTTTTTCCCTCTCCTTGGTCTAAAAAAGTAACCGTTACTGCTGCCACAATTTTTTTTTTCCTGATTTCTTATAGTGTTTCTTAAAGCCAGAAAGTTGCCATTTGAAATTACTTCAGTTTTGTGTCATGTCTGTGATCTGCTTTTTTTCTACAAAATTAAACAACTGAATGAACATCCTCCGAGGCCGGTGATTCCATAATTTTTGCCAGGGGTTGTATATACATATACATATATATACACATATACTTGTACACACACACGTACACACACACACACACACACACATATATATATATATATATATATATATATATATATAAAATCACCATTCTGTGTTCTGATCTTTGCCAATATCGTCACTGTTGCCAGGCTGAAGGTTTTCCTCCAAGGTTTTGTCTCCCTCTTCTTCTTTATCTTTCGGCCACGGAGTAAAGGGGTGACAGAGGTCAAGACAAAGACGTACAGGGATTTGTATTAATAGCTTTTGTGAAAAAGGATTTGGAATTGATGTGTGATAGCTCATGGGAGAGCGGCGAGAGTAAGCTGGGTGTTACAAGCGAGCTGGGAGTGCTTAAATAAGTTGTAAACTGGCTGACATATAAGATTAATGTAAGTGCGTGAGAAGGTTGAGGCGTTTAAACCCAATGCGATGGATTGGGTGGGCATAACAGACAAAGAGAAAAACGAGAAATAGGCTGCACGACAGGTGCAGTGATACGACAGAAACTAGAAGAGAGAAGAGAGTGATAGAAATAAAAAGATATCTTCTTCTTTGTCTTTCGGCTGTTCCCGTTAGGGGTCACCACATCAGATCAATCATTTCCATCTCACTCTGTCCTCTGTATCTTCCTCTGTCACACCAACCACCTGCATGTCCTCCCTCAGCACATCCATGAACCTCCTCTTTGTCCTCAATCTTCTCCTCCTGCCTGGTAGCTCCATCCTCAGCATCCTTCTCCCTATATACCCTGGGTCCCTCCTCTGCACATGTCCAAACCATCTCAATCTCGCCTCTCTGACTTTGTCTCCAAACCATCCCACCTGAGCTGTCCCTCTGATATGTTCATTCCTAATCTTGTCCATTCTTGTCACTCCCAAAGAGAATCTCAACATCTTCAGATCTGCCTCCTGTCTTTTTGTTAGTGTCCCCGTTTCTAAACCGTACAACATAGCTGGTCTCACTACTGTCTTGCAAACTTTCCCCTTCACTCTTGCTGATATTCTTCGGTCACAAATCACTCCTACCACCTTTCTCCACCCACTCCACCCTGCCTGCACTCTCTTCTACCACACTCTCCATTACTTTGAACAGTTTACCCCAAATATTTAAACTCATCTACTTTCACCACTTCTACTCCTTGTAACTGCAATATTCCACTGGGCTCCCTCTCATTCACACACATGTACTCAGTCTTGCTTCTACTGACTTTCATTCCTCTTCTCTCCAAAGCATATCTCCACCTCTCCAGACTAGACTCAACTTGCTCTCTACTCTCACTACAGATCATAATGTCATCTGCAAACATTATAGTCCATGGGGACTCCTGTCTGATCTCATCCATCAACTTGTCCATCACCACTGCAAACAAGAAAGGACTCAGAGCTGATCCTTGGTGTAATCCCACCTCCACCTTGAATGAGTGTCATTCCGAATGCGCATCTCACCGCTGTCATACTATTCTTGTACATGTCCTGCACTACCCTAACATACTTCTCTGCCATTCCAGACTTCCTCATACAATACCACAGCTCTTCTCTTGGCACCCTATCATAAGCTTTTTCTAAGTCCACAAACACACAATGTAACTCTTTCTGTCCTTCTCTGTACTTCTCCAACAGTATTCTCAGAGCAAACATTGCATCTGTAGTGCTCTTAATCGGTATGAAACCATATTGCTGCTCACAGATCATCACCTGTTTTCTAAGCCTAGCTTCTACTACTCTTTCCCATAACTTCATGCTGTGGCTGATCTGCTTTATGCCTCTGTAATTACTGCAGCTCTGCATATCACCCTTGTTCTTGAAAATAGGAACCAGCACACTTCGTCTCCACTCCTCAGGCATTCTCTCACTTTCCAAGATTTAATTTAAAAATCTGGTTAGAAACTCTACTGCCATCTCTCCTAGACACTTCCATGCCTCCACTGGAATGTCATCTGGACCAACTGCCTTTCCACTCTTCATCCTCTTCATAGCAGCCCTCACTTCTTCCTTACAAATCTCTTGTACTTCCTGATTTACTCTCACCACATCATCCAGCCTTTTCTCTCACTCATTTTCTTTATTCATCAGCATCACCTCTGTTCCCTTCACCAACATGCCCATTGAAGTCCGCTCCTGGGCAATTCTAGGGTAACGGAATTACAACAGCAGCAAAATTTGGACATACTGCATCTAACCACTACAGATTAGCTCAGATTGTAATTCCATTACCGTAGAATTGCCCTCCTATCACCACTCTTTCATGCTTGGTCACACTCTCCACCACCTCATCTAACACACTCCAGAAATCATCTTTCTCCTTCATCTCACAACTTACCTGTGGGGCATATGTACTGATGATATTCATCATCACCCCTTCAATTTCCAACTTCACACTCATCACCCTGTCAGACACTTGCTTAACCTCCAACATACTTTTAACATATTCTTCCTTTAAAATGACCACAACACCATTTCTCTTCCTGTCCTCACCATGGTACAACAACTTGTACCCACCGCTGATGCTCCTGCTCTTACTTCCCTTCCACTTGGTCTCTTGCACACACAATATGGCTACCTTTCTCCTCTCCATCATATCAGCCAGCTCTCTTCCTTTACCAGTCATACTACCAACATTCAAAGTCCCCACTCTCATTTCCACCCTTCTAGTTTTCTTCTTCTCCCGCTGTTTGTGGCAACGTTCTCCTCATCTTCTTCATCGTCTTGGCCCGGCAGTAGCCCAATTTCCACCGGCACCCTGTTGGGCAACAGCACCGGTGGTGGACGTTGTTAACTCGGGCTGCAACCGATCCAGCATGGAAATTTGATTCTTAGTCTGCATAGTTGGTTGGCTTGTTTTACGCCAGATGTCCTTCCTGACGCAACCCTCCTCATTTATCCGGGCTTGGGACCGGCACTCAGAATGTACTGGCTGCACACCCCATGTGGCTGAGTTAAGGTTTTGTCTCCCTCATTGTCATCTAAATAAGGCTAAAAACGATAAGGTTGTGTCCCCCACAGCTTCTTCAAACATTTACAGAATCACCTTCAGACTGGACCGAAAAAAAAAAGAAAAAAAACAAAAGCTAGGCACTAGAAAAAAAAATCATCCAAAAACAGCTCGATCTCCGCCATGTTTACAATTGACTTGGGCTTGAATCAGCAGGTCCCGTCTCCCGATGACGTCACAATATGGCCGCAGCTGAGGCCTGAAATAGAGCGCAGGCTTCAGTCAGCTGTTGTTTAGCCTTCACCTGTGCACTTATCAACTTTTATTATTCTGAATTTTTTTAAATATCAACATCATTTTAGTGGTTATTTCTGCACATTTTTGGTGTCACCTACTCTTTAAGGGGTTGATTGTATTGCTGGATGCAAAAAAGGCATTTGATCACATAGACTGTTTTTCACACTAAAAGATTTTGATTTAGGTGAAAATTTTTCCGGGGGGGGGGGGAATATACCGTTACACTGGTATGTCTTCTTCTAGGAATGCCACACACTCAAATCAAAGGGACTTACAGAAGAAAACTGCTGTATATGTTAACATACGCTACACGCAAAAGCATATTGTTAAAATGGATCTTAAATAAGCCGCCAACACTCTCAGAAGATTATATTCAGTCTTCTACCCATGGAATACCTGGGCTAAAGGTAAAATTGCTATGTTTTATGATATATGGACTCCATTCTTTGATCATGTGGGACTGAGGATATCTAATATATTCTGAAAGACACTTCCTTAACCACCGAATGATGACTGAATTTGTAAGGAAGCCTTGGTTGTCTGTAATTCTCACTTTTCTTTTCTCTGTCTCTTTTTGTTTTTGAGAATATTATATGTATCTTTTTTTTTTTACTTTTCTGAATACCACTATATTTGATAAGTCTGTGCTGTGGGATTTGTTCTGAAGTTGTTGTTGGTGGTGGTGGTGGGGGTGTTTGAGTCCCTTTATATAAAGAGCAGCGACAACTGAGAATACGGCACCATTTTGGGGCCAACTGTGCTGAACTACTGAACGTACCTTTTATGTTTTCAACATTTTTTTTTATCATTTAACAACATACAGCGACACATCCAGGTACAGGTACTACAAAAATAAATATAAGCGATCAAACGTACATAAATTTACAATTTACGATGATTTATTTAATTAATTTTAATCCTGATTTATGCTTCTGCAGCTGTAACTCCATGTCAAGCAATGACATTGACGTGCGTGACCATTTTAAAGTTCTCTGTTGCTGGATTAAACTTTAATCTGGATTAATTTGTTCCTCAACAAGCTTTTTTTCCCTAATCAACTTCCAATTCAAAGGTAAACTGTATACTTTCCTCTTTTTCTGACTCCATGTTGTAAATTTGCGCACTTTCTGCCAAACCTATTTGATCCATTTGTAATCAGCGTGTGCACTGTAAAAATTGTTAAAATATGAGAGGAAAGACTGAAAGCAGAAAAGTGTCAAATCACAGCCTTTTGCTGTGTCTAATTTAATAGGTGCACGTCAGGCTGCGGGTCCGTGTCTGAGCACGGTATGAAAAAAATAAAGGTCAGGCTTTTAATCAGGGAAATGACTCTGGTCCCACATGCAAGGGGTTTTTCATGGAAATACATTGCGATCAGATGGGACATTTTTTATCCGATGTGAGCGAAAAATCTGTTAAACAAAATCCATTATATGCGGTTTATTACATGGAAAACAATAAAAAAAACATTGGGACTTTTTTGCTCGGTGACTGCGAATATCCAGTTTATACACTCAGGGTTTAGGTGAGTTTTACTGTACATGGGACTGAACAATAAATTTACCTCGCAAAACTTTGACAATGAAGTTGCTTCCATCCCACACAGCTGACTTGATTTTCCCAGATTTTTCTTCTGTTCGGATCTGAAGGGAATCTGTACATCTTGAAGCCCTTGTTGTGTCTATTTGTGCCTCCAAACGCACAGGAATCCGGCATTTTCAGTGAATAAATAAATAAATTTGCTGGATTTACAGGCAGACAGTTTAACAGCAAATGCTATTTTGGCCCCAAGATGGCACCATGAGTCACGTGACCCCCCCCCCAGCTCATCATGTCGCTACTCTCTGAATAAAGGGACTTGGGGGGGTGGTACATAAATGGAAACAAAATAAACAAAGGCTGTAATATGGGACATGATGAAGGTTTGAATAACAATAGATATGTTGCCTTGGGGCAACTGATTGTTGTGATTTGGCGCTATATAAATAAAATTGATTTGATTTTGATTTGATTTGATATGTGTAAAAAAAACAAACAACCCAAAGCCACTAATGGCGCTTTTCTACTTCACAAAAGTAGCACTACTCGGCTTGACTCTACTCGTTTTTTTTGCTTTTCCATTAGGGTTAGTACCTGGTACCGAGTGATTTTTTTTAGTACCTGCTCAGGAGCGATTCCAAGCGAGCTGAGCCGATACTTAAATGTGACGTCAACAGGCTGCCGGCCACTGACTGGTCAGAGAATGTCGTCACTGGACGAGTCATGAGCGCGCCGTCAGAGATGAAAATCAAAACCCGCCATTTTTAAATAGTCACAGCGGTGTTACAGCAACCGTCCTTTTCTTTCCTTTCATGGCGAGTTTTTGTTTTTTACTCGCACAAAACCACACCGTGGTCTGTGGATGAGCTGCAGACGTTTGTGTTTGGTGGCGGAGGAGAGAATACAGAGAGGTAGCGAATGAAGCGACCCGAAATGAGAAAATCTCCCAGTCTTTGGCCGCACCCGGCTCACCGGACATTACAGCAATGCAGAGAACAGCTGAAAAAAGCTTAAAAGTGATTACAGGATCACAACGACCGGAGTAGGTCAGACTGTAAGGGCTGGAAATGGTTCGACCGCAGGAACGCTATTTACGGACACCGACCGGCGACCTTTGTCCTGAATCCTGTAGGGCTCACTTGTGGTGGAGGGACCTTTGTGTTTTGTTGGTATTGGATTTTTAGTCGGAAAAACTGTGGGAAGCACATCAATGTAAATTAAGAGAAGTGTGTTTATGGTTTTTGGTCACTGTTTTTTCTTACTTTCACAGACACTCCCACGGTTTCAAATGGTGCTGCTTTGTCGCGTGAAATGTGTCAGTGATATTGTGGTTCCATGAAATGAACTTTGTGCTGATGATGATGATGGGTTGTGATCTATAATGTCAAGGTTGCCTGTTGTGAACAGCCCATTTGAGCTTCACTGGACACACAATGTTGTCATGTTTGTATACTTCTATAACCATCTGTGAATACTTGCAGTATGCGATCACAAGACAAAGTCAGACCATGATGAAAAAGAATGTCAGCGAGATCCCGTTTTGAGAAGACCCAGGTAAACTGGCAGTAATGTTTCACATTCCAAACTGTGGCGTACTGCCATAGTTTCTTACCTTCCTCATTTTATAGTGTTGAATGTTACAAGTTGCGTTAAGGATTGCACAAGTACACTTACTTCCTTGTTGATCTCCATCTGTTTTTTTTTTTATGTTTGTACCAGCAAGGGTCATTTGCTTCAAATCTGTCGATGCCGGTAAGTTATGATTTGTCAACCAAGGATCCTTTGAATTGATATTGCATTTGCAAAATATCTTTGCGCATGATCTGGGCAGCTCTCATGAGAATAACTGCACCATTGTCTGAGCTTTTTTGACTAGCACACAGTAAAGTTTCACCAATGTCCTGTTTGAATGAAAACACAACTTTGCGATTGTGCTTATATGCCTGAAGTTGTGGAAGTTGACTGAGAAGTTTATCTTTCAGGTGAGTCAAATGGATCCTTTTTGAGGTGCTGCCTCCCAGTTGTGCCAGACGTTCTGTATGAAGCTTCATGAGATCAACTGACTTGAACACAGTGCAACTCCCATTTCTTCCAGACAGGATATCATTCAGCCAAAGCCACCGATTCTGGCTGCATATCATCACTCAGACTGCCTGCTTCTTTCTTTCCTACAAATGATCTGCATCATGTGTGAAGAGCCATCATGGACTTCTTGTGATATACAGCATCTGATGCTGTCATTTCATCAACAGATAATCTTGCCAGGAGTTTTGTATCCCTCAACTCCGTCACCATAAATCAAACAGTGGAATTGACATTTATTGTTGCAGCCCTGTGAACTACGCCCTCATCTCGGGTAATGCTATCACAAAAGAAACATATGTTACCAGTACTTTGTTCAACAGGTGGAAGAGCAAAACTTTCTCTGAGTCTTTTCTTAACATGCGTGTAAGTTTGTTCACCAAGTCCAAGGTCTGTACTTTGCTTTCTTGCCCTGGATTTAGCCCTGCTCACATGAGAAAAGCTGCCCTGCACATAACACTTTTTGTGCCATTTGGCATTATTTGTAGCAGAGGCGATTGCTCTAAGACTGCAAGGGAAGCTCAGCTTCCCCTAAAATGTCAAAAAATAAGTGATCAAATATACAACCCCTGGCAATAATTATGGAATCACCGGCCTTGGAGGATGTTCATTCAGTTGTTTAATTTTGTAGAAAAAAAGCAGATCGCAGACATGACACAAAACTAAAGTCATTTCAAATGGCAACTTTCTGGCTTTAAGAAACACTATAAGAAATCAGGAAAAATAATTGTGGCAGTCAGTAACGGTTACTTTTTAGACCAAGCAGAGGGAAAAAAATATGGACTCACTCAATTCTGAGGAATAAATTATGGAATCACCCTGTAAATTTTCATCCCCAAAACTAACACCTGCATCAAATCAGATCTGCTCGTTAGTCTGCATCTAAAAAGGAGTGATCACACCTTGGAGAGCTGTTGCACCAAGTGGACTGACATGAATCATGGCTCCAACACGAGAGATGTCAATTGAAACAAAGGAGAGGATTATCAAACTCTTAAAAGAGGGTAAATCATCACGCAATGTTGCAAAAGATGTTGGTTGTTCACAGTCAGCTGTGTCTAAACTCTGGACCAAATACAAACAACATGGGAAGGTTGTTAAAGGCAAACATACTGGTAGACCAAGGAAGACATCAAAGCGTCAAGACAGAAAACTTAAACCAATATGTCTCAAAAATCGAAAATGCACAACAACAAAACAAATGAGGAACGACTGGGAGGAAACTTGAGTCAACGTCTGTGACCGAACTGTAAGAAACCGCCTAAAGGAAATGGGATTTACATACAGAAAAGCTAAACGAAAGCCATCATTAACACCTAAACAGAAAAAAACAAGGTTACAATGGGCTAAGGAAAAGCAATCGTGGACTGTGGATGATTGGATGAAAGTCATATTCAGTGATGAATCTCGAATCTGCATTGGGCAAGGTGATGATGCTGGAACTCTTGTTTGGTGCCGTTCCAATGAGATTTATAAAGATGACTGCCTGAAGAGAACATGTCAATTTCCACAGTCATTGATGATATGGGGCTGCATGTCAGGTAAAGGCACTGGGGAGATGGCTGTCATTACATCATCAATAAATGCACAAGTGTACGTTGATATTTTGGACACTTTTCTTATCCCATCAATTGAAAGGATGTTTGGGGATGATGAAATCATTTTTCAAGATAATAATGCATCTTGCCATAGAGCAAAAACTGTGAAAACATTCCTTGCAAAAAGACACATAGGGTCAATGTCATGGCCTGCAAATAGTCCGGATCTTAATCCAATTGAAAATCTTTGGTGGAAGTTGAAGAAAATGGTCCATGACAAGGCTCCAACCTGCAAAGCTGATCTGGCAACAGCAATCAGAGAAAGTTGGAGCCAGATTGATGAAGAGTACTGTTTGTCACTCATTAAGTCCATGCCTCAGAGACTGCAAGCTGTTATAAAAGCCAGAGGTGGTGCAACAAAATACTAGTGATGTGTTGGAGCGTTCTTTTGTTTTTCATGATTCCATAATTTTTTCCTCAGAATTGAGTGATTCCATATTTTTTTCCCTCTGCTTGGTCTAAAAAAGTAACCGTTACTGACTGCCACAATTTTTTTTTTCCTGATTTCTTATAGTGTTTCTTAAAGCCAGAAAGTTGCCATTTGAAATGACTTTAGTTTTGTGTCATGTCTGTGATCTGCTTCTTTTCTACAAAATTAAACAACTGAATGAACATCCTCCAAGGCTGGTGATTCCATAATTTTTGCCAGGGGTTGTATACTGTTGTGTGTACATGTCACTGACTAAATATGCGCTACAACGTGCTCAACTTTTGTTCAGAATCAGCTTCTTATCACTGGTAACAACGCAGCTTTCCTCTCACTCATTCCCACAGCTTCACAGTGCTTTAAACAGCGTGGACGCTGAGCGTCCACAGAATTCAATAGAGAAGCAAAGAGTGCAGCGAAACGAGACAACTCATTGGATAAATGCTGGGCTTTGTCCCGCCTATTGGATGCGCAGCGTGTCTGGGGGTCTATGGGGCAGTGGGCCGGCCTCGGCTGGCCCGGACGCTCAGCTTCTGCATGATGATTGGATGATCTGTCTGAGGCTGAATCCCTTTTTGATTGACAGCGAAATGAGAAAATCAGCGATCTTTTGGTGTAAACATCCGTGGGAGCATTTTTTAATTTTCATTCTGTTCTGAGTTGAACTGGAGACTTTCCTAATCCTCTTAGCGGCATTTTCTTTGTTAAAAACGACTAGCGACAAATCGAGCTTCTATTTCTGGTGGGTTTTTTTTTGTAGCTGCTTGTGTTTGGAGACTGACTTCTATCACTCTTTCTGACTTCTATCGCAGTTTCTGTCCCTACCGAGCAGCGGGTGCTGCTGAGCTCCTCCACCGTCACAAAGCGCTCACAGGCGGACAAACTTCACACTAGCCTCACGCCAGTCCCAGCTAGCGAGCTAGCTAGGTAGCAAGCTGCACATAATGGCAGACAATTTGATGGTTGTGGACCGGATTTTGGCAAAGCCATTTGATAGTCTTCCTTACGAAGAAAAACAGAGTTAAACAGCAGGGCAGATCAACTCCTCAGATTAATTTGGTGCAAAAGGTGGGGAAAAGTAACAGGTCTTTTCAGCTGTCCTGGTATGACAAAGTGAGCTGGCTGACTGGAAGTGCTGTAACAAATAAAATGTACTGTTGGCCATGCCTCTTGATGAAACCATCTCAGGGATGTGTTGTCTGGTCAACAGAGGGTTTTGGGGATCTGTCCAACTTTGACAGGGCATACAAAAGGCATGAAAAAAGCAATGAACATGTGAGTGCATGTGCAAGGTTAAGTTGCCTGGGCAGAGTCAGGGTTGAGCATGTAATCAATGAAGGCGCTCGGATTCAAGTGGGAAAACATAATGAAGCAGTTAAACAAAACAGAGCTTTCCTAAACCGCCTTATTGATGTGACTTCCTTGCTTGGCCGTCAGGAGCTGTCATTTAGGGGGCATGATGAGAATGTTGAATCATCCAACAAGGGGAATTACAGGGAGTTTAAGGAAACATTAGCTAAATATGACTCTGTCCTGGCCACACAATGATGACACATTAGACTGTGCCAAAGGCCTTCTGATGAACTGGAGGATTTTGAGTTTGTGTTCATGTTGTACACATATGAACACATCTCTCAGACTGATGTGGTGTTTGACATTGTCCAGCAGAGAGCTATGGATGTTCTGTACTGCAAGAAAAGAATTGAGTCTCTTCTTGCTTTTATCAAAGAGAAGAGGTCAGAGGGGGCTTTCCAAGCTGTTTATGTCAAAGCAGCAGATCTCACATCAGACCCACAAACTGAGCCCATGAGAAAACGCCGTCTGTCACAACTACAGGATCCCAAGGAGCGCTACAGAAATCTGTACATGGCCATCCTAGACAATCTCACAGAGCAGCTACCTCGGCGTTTTGCAAATTTGGAAAGTCTGCGCTTCTTGGAATTGGTCAATCCAGGAAAATTTGATGAGATGAGACAAGTGTTTCCAGAGGAGGCATTTCAGAGTGTCCTGAAAAGTTTTGGCCAGTTCTTTGATTCAGGGAGACTGAGGTCTGAACTTCAAGTCCTATATTCAAACCAGGACTTGCAGGGCAACAGGGGAAAGCTATGTGATTTCTTGCTGTTTCTGAAAGACATGGAGTTGGACAGTGCAATGCCTCAGGTGTACAAACTATTGTCATTAGTGGCAACGATTGGAGCTACATCTGCAGGTGTAGAGAGGAGCTTCTCCTGTTTAAAGCGGCTCAAGTCTTACACCCGCAACACCACGGGCCAAGGCCGTTTAAGCAGCCGAGCTCTGCTGGCCATAGAGAGGACACTAGTCAAGTCCCTGGAAAAGACGCCTTGTTGGTACAACAGGGTCACAGATCATTTTCTTGAAAAGGAACGGGGGGTAGAATTTACGTATAAATAAACCGACACATTTTATGATGTAGGCCGAAATTGAGCTTCCCCTCCTTGAAAGACCAGCATCCGCCACTGATGTGTAGCTAGAGTTTGTGATATACCCTAACCATCATCTAGTCGTGAAAGATTTATGCTGAAAGGTAAAGCACTTAAATCATTACCTTGAGGTTCTGAGCAAGAGTCTCATACACTTCTTGACTTGACTGATTGTTGGCCCTAAGTGCATCTCTTAAGGGTTCATTTTCGGGAACATTCCTGTCAACGAGCGCATAGGGTCCAGTCTGTTGGCTTTGCAATAGTTGATGATGTTTACTTGAATGATTCAAACATTGGTTCTGTTCATAATTCAGTTCTACTCCACATTTCGCCTCCACCAGATACCATCACCACAGGTCCTGAAAAATGAACATAAGTTAAGAAATGATTAGAATGAAGAGCGTCAGGCCTATTGTTATCCAAAGCTTCCATTGCCTTTGAAAATATTATTGCATTATCAACAACCTGAAACAGACTCTTTAACAAGCCTTTCACATAGGAACAGCCACCTGAAAATTGAGAAAATGAATTTTTAAGAGACCTTGACTTCCAGGCACAATGCTCTGCTCTTTTAAAGACAATTCCAGGGTTTGTTTTGTGCCTGGGGGTTTAGGGCCCCAGACATCCACAGCCTGTGGACCACTCCAGGAGTACAGGTGACCTCAATACCATGGTCATAATTCAAAGGAAGCCCAAAGTAGAAAATCAAACTGACTGCTGCAGCCTGGTTTTGACCCCCAAACTGACACTCTAACCACTGAGCTATCCTGACTCCTACTGCCCAACTGTCCTACTGACATTTAAAAGTGATGAGGTGTCAAAGATTGGAGAATGAAAATTATTGAACCAATAACGTTGGCACCCATCTTTAATTCTCATTTTACAAGTGGTCCCTTGGAAAAAGTGCTTGGATCCGGCAAAATTTGAAATCAGCATACTTCAAACCGTTTGTATGCAAATTTACATACTTTCTGCCAGATATGAACATCTTAGGTAATTTTTGTTACATATCTGCCTCACTATGTGGCAATAATGTGGACTGGAAGCACCAAAGTCCACAAAAGGCACTCCACCAAAGGTGGTTGAGAGGAGCAGAAATAAGGTGCTGTGGGACATCAATTTCCATACAGACAACCAGGTGCTGATCAACCAACCAGACCTAATGGTGGTTGACAAGGGGCAGAAAATGACAGTTGTGATCGATGTAGCAATTCCAAGTAAGAACAACACCAGAAAGAAAGAACATGAGAAGATCGAGAAGTACTGGGGCTGAGGGAAGAACTGGACATGATGTGGAAGGTAAAGTGGTACTAGAAACTGGACAAGTAGTGCTAACAAATTCCAGGTGCAACGTCTGATGTCTCTGTTGAGATGTCGTAGCAACAATTAAGATAAGGCCCAGAACCCTCAAACTCCCAGGCCTCTGGAGTTTGAGTGTTCCCCAAGAGAAACAAACCACCACCATCTCCCAGGGGGACCAACATCTGGTATCAGCTGCATTCACTCCTTCTTTTTGTGTTGGCTTTCACTGACTTATCTTACACAATATTACAACTGGAGTTTGTTTCAACACACACCAAAATGCCCCAAAATTTATTCCTTGTTTGATGTTAAAATGCCAAAAAGAAAGTCAGCAATGTTTTTGAACATTCATGCTCAATATTCTATTAATAAGCATATGTTGCGGACATGACCGAGCGAAGCTCTTCAGCAGCTCACCATATCATTTAGGTCCTTCAGACTTTTTTTTTTTTTTTTTTTTTTTTTTGAGTAAATGCTTCAAGGGAGCATTAGTATGGATAAAACCCTAAAGCTTCTGGGGGCCCCGCCTTTTTAAGCATTTTTCGTTATTTGCCTATCACATGCCTGGAAGCTCCTCACCATGCCATTTAGGTCCTTCAGACTTTTTTCAGTAAAATGGTTTGTAGAGGCAAGATTTTTGAACTATCAAGTGTCCTCCATCTGAACTGTTAAAGTGGATTCCATTTGAGCTATCAAGTGCCCTCATTAATCTCTCGGACTGTGCCCTCACTAGTCTCTTTGACAGTTAAGTACCTTCCCACCTGATAGCTGAGCTGGCTGGCGCCAAAGAAATGCATTAAAATCATGACTCTCTAGTCTGGTTGGTGTCAAGAATGTGTTAATGACAATGAAACAGCAATGAACCTTCATGCCAGGTGGCGCCAGCCGATAGAAAGCAATGGTTTTTAAAAAAACAATTATTAATCTATCTGAACATAATGGTGGGAACTGTCATATAGGAATAATTAGCTCTACGCCTGCTTAAGGTGAACTAAAGGTCGCTTCTATTAGAAAACCATGTTTGGAGAATGAAATAAATTAAATATCGGAGGAGGAGCAATGCCCACGGGTTTTCTATAAAAGATGAGCGCGGTTGGAACATATTCAGTCTCTCTAGAGGACTTAGTTTGTGCAAGTATTCTGCTCTGCTGAACACTTGAATAAACTTAAACTCTGTGCATTTTATCCTGTTCAAGGCTGAGTTTTTCTAAGTGTTGTGTCCCCTCTCTTGCAAACCACCTGCAGTCATTTTTCCATTATCCAAGAAGGCATTCTGAGACGAACAGAGAGAAGGACCACGACATAAATTATCGAGCCAGAGCCAGGAGGGACCAGAGGCGTCACGGCGACCTGGGTCAGCCCGGACCAACCTTCCAGAACGTAACATAGAAAGTGATCATAACAAAAAGGTAAGCAGAAACCTTTTACAAAATCTGCATGCTCTGCAGGATTGAGTCTGGATTCCGCCCAAGTCACAGGTGAAATTTTTGTAATTGTAATTGCCTTTTACCCAGAAGAACCTGGAACAGAGAATTGATAAGAAACCAAAAAAGAAGATAAGATTGACAAAAATTCTCAGGCCTTGTGGATAGAATGCTCAGAGGGTGAATGAGTGTCCCCGGGGAAGAGGGTGTCTGAGTGAGTGAAATGTTAGGAATGTCATGAACTCTGGTGGGGATAGCGTGCGTGAGACTAACCTGGATGCTTGGGAACAATTGATGTTAAATTTGTCAATAACATGCTGGCTGATAGCATGCGCTGTGTTTTTAGGAGGGTTAATTTGGTTAGCAGTACATGCTGAGAATAAGTAAAAGAGAAGTAAAAGGTAACATAAGAGTATTTATAGGAAAAGAGACTGAAGCAGGAAGAAGTAGTGCGGAAGGCACAATTCACGCTTGTAAAGCGTGGGAGAAATAAATAAATGAGGAAAAAGAATAGTGCAGAGAGGCACAGCAGACGCTCGTGGAGCGCGATAGACACAGAGTAAACGGGAAATACTGTAAGCTTGGGAGGGAGCTTGATAAGGAAAATAATATATCAGATGCTGGCAGCGACTGAGTGCTGTCTAAGTGAAGGAGAAATACTCAGACATAATGCATTAATGTTAGAGACGACAAAGAAGTTGTCTGAGGCCACGGAGTAAAGGGGTGACAGAGGTCAAGACAAAGACGTACAGGGATTTGTATTAATAGTTTTTGTGAAAAAGGATTTGGAATTGATGTGTGATAGCTCATGGGAGAGCGGCGAGAGTAAGCTGGGTGTTACAAGCGAGCTGGGAGTGCTTAAATAAGTTGTAAACTGGCTGACATATAAGATTAATGTAAGTGCGTGAGAAGGTTGAGGCGTTTAAACCCAATGCGATGGATTGGGTGGGCATAACAGACAAAGAGAAAAACGAGAAATAGGCTCACGATGGGTGCAGTGATACGACAGAAACTAGAAGAGAGAAGAGAGTGATAGAAATAAAAAGATATCTTCTTCTTTGTCTTTCGGCTGTTCCCGTTAGGGGTCACCACATCAGATCAATCATTTCCATCTCACTCTGTCCTCTGTATCTTCCTCTGTCACACCAACCACCTGCATGTCCTCCCTCAGCACATCCATGAACCTCCTCTTTGTCCTCAATCTTCTCCTCCTGCCTGGTGGCTCCATCCTCAGCATCCTTCTCCCTATATACCCTGGGTCCCTCCTCTGCACATGTCCAAACCATCTCAATCTCGCCTCTCTGACTTTGTCTCCAAACCATCCCACCTGAGCTGTCCCTCTGATATGTTCATTCCTAATCTTGTCCATTCTTGTCACTCCCAAAGAGAATCTCAACATCTTCAGCTCTGCCTCCAGGCAGATATTATTTCAAAGAAAGGAAGACTAGGCATTAAGAAGTAAATAAACACAGCAGAAAATAACGGGAGAGTAGAAAATTAGATATCAGGAAAGAGAAGAAAGTCAGGAATGCAAACACATTAGGAGGTGTTTGGTAATACTAATAAAATAATTAAAATAAATAAAATTGACTAAAACTAAAGAATTAGAACTGTAAAAAGATTAAAGAAGTAAACTTGATTAAAAATTAAAGAGTTAAAATAAAAGAAATTATAGTAAAAGGCTAACAGACTGATCAATGCCTGGGACAGTCATTGATGGGAGACTTAAGTGATGATGAAACAATACTCCCCAAACATTACTCAACTGACGAAGACATAGAAACCCAGGGAATTAGGACACATTTTTGGCTGGAGAGAACATATGATAATACAGGTGTAGAGCATTGGCAGGACGAACAACAGATTAATCAGAAATTATGGCAAATAACTACAATAGTCAACTTAAAACAAAAGAAATAACAATTCCCTCTAATTCATTGGGAGCTGCTGATAAGACGACTGTGGCATCAAGGCTTAGCCCCGTGGTTGGAATTGCTTTGTGCTGATCCTAATAAAGAAATTAGTATACATTAGATCAATTAATAACACTATCAAACGATCCAGGTGAAGAACTATTCCCTAGGTTGACTCTGACTGTGGTCCCAAGGAAGGTTCAGTGGGAAACAGGTAAATTTGCATATTTGGTTAAAGAAGAAGAAGACGGAAAATATAGGTGGAAATTTAATCCATTTAAGAATTTAAAATACAAAACTGGTGTTACAGCAGGCAAACTATTAGTCTGGATCAGGACAGCCCCTGAGAGACAACCAGAACACCATAGGAACACCTCACAGTGTTTGTCAGGGTTATATGGGTAACACTCAAGGCCAAGGTCGGGGAACTACCCCGCTAGACTTTGTACTAAGAAGGTATCTGGGAAAATGCATTAAGGCCAACCGATGTATGAGAAAGTGGCATAAGAGGTCACATGGGGACAGGCAATGGCCACTGGAGGGATCATTTGATCCAGTTATGTGTGAAGCAGTTGCTGTAGAAATACAGAAAAAAGAAATTAAAGATCAGCAGAAAAACATAAATACAAAAAAACGAGCTGAAGAAAAAGAAGTGTTGGCCCTGCTCCAACAAGAAGCACAAAAACTACAACAGAGAAAAGAGAAGGTGGCCGAGGAAGAATCCAAAGAGACCAAAGCCAGCGCACCGAGCTGGGAAGCAGAGCTTCCCCCATATAGACGTCATGATAGGGGGAAAACAGCTGGATAATTTGTACTAGGCACTCTTGAAGAGGACCAGGGCATGGATGTAGAGGGCAAGTTCACATTGACACTAAAGACCCGAGAGCCACAAGGAAACAGGCCCTCAACCTGTCACATGGATCCCATGAGGTCTCCGAGTCCAAGGAGGAGAGACACCCCACCCCGGTCAACAGAGGGTGCAACATATGACAGTGAAGCTGAGTTGGATGAGGAAGAAAAGGGAGAGGCGAAACCTTCACCTGCGCCCAGAGGCCGACTGAAAACCATCCCCTCCCACCATAAGTCAGCCGACTGGACACTCTCAGGCCAAAAGGGCTCCGCGGAGTGGTACCAGAGGTTTAGTGACACACTGGATCTGGCCAGAAAAGACAATGAAGAACTAGCTGAGCAACTTTGGCTAGTGGAGGAAAGAAGACAAAAATACAGGGATGCCGAGGAAAGAAGGAAATTACAGCAGTCAACACCCAATCAAGGGAACCACACCGAAGAGCCGCCCACCCGGAGGATTTCTGGTGAGGTCATCATTGAGAGTGCAAGAGAGGCACGACTCAGGCAAAGACAACAACGTACAGCCAAAGAAATAGCAGGTCTGGAACAGGACATAACGGGCTTGCTGGGTCGCCTGGGGGCCGGCAGTAGCACTCGATCCGGCAGAAATCATGGAGCCCCCGCAGGGATAGAAGAGGACGAGGAAGACTTTATGTGCCCACTGGTAGTTAGAAATGGTCATCATGTGTACACCCCATGGAGTTGGACAGACATGGTGGGGCTGGCCAACAGACTGCCAGACGTCACCCAAGGAGCTGGGAGATGGATAACTGCCCTAGAGGAAGGCACTGCAGGGGTCACCTTGTCTTTAGGCGACATAAAGGCCATGCTGATGCATGTAATGGGGAAGCATGACACTGAAGAACTAGCAGAAAGGGTCAGACTAGCACAGATGGTGGGCACTAATCAATACGATGAAGTCCCCTTTAACCGCTATAGGAACACTATGTGGGAGGAACTGAGAAGAAAATACCCTGAGGTTTTGGACCCCTCTAAGTTGGATGATGAGGAGTGGAAACCCGAGGAGTGCCCAAAGAAATTCCTGCACAGGTTCCAGAAGAGGTGGGCAGAGGAAACAGGAAACACATGGAACCATTCCCCAGCGACTGAAATCCTGTTCAAAATAACTGTTAAAAAAAAGCTCTACCTGAAGCTGTTCAGAAAGCCCTAGATGGAGTAGTGGTTCAAAAATGAACTGGGCCTTATATTTTGAACATGTTTGTCACCACCTCGAAATCTATAACTAAGAAAAACAAAAAGAATAAGATGCAACCAAATCCCTGACACAAAAACTGGTACAGATGCAATTGGGAGAACTGACCAAAGCAAAGAAAGAAAAAACAAAGACCCAAGCTCCTGTGATGACCCCTGTTTCTGACTCCCATCCGACTCCTTCCGAGCCGGCGGGCACCGGTACTACAGCAAACACTGCTGCCACCATACAGGCGCCTGTGTTAACAACCACACAGAGCCCCCAAGGAGTAACTGGACCCAATGGAAACAACGCTCCCGCGGGGGGAGCCTCGGCCCCAGTGGAGCATCACCATCACTACCATAACACTGGCACACCCGGAAATGGGCCCACCTACAGTCATGGGTGGAGAGGAAAACCACGGAACTTCCAGGGTCCCAGAGGAGGGTGGCGGAGAGGACCTCGCCAAAATCCATTTGGAAACAGATTCCAAAACTTGGCTCCCAAGAACAGTCAAGCGGGACCACCTACAGGATCAACACCCCCAGCTGGGAATCAACCTCCCAATGAGTGTTGGAGCTGTGGACAATCCGGACATCGAATGAGAGACTGTCCAGCCCGACCTTGGGTCGGACCCTCCGCCTATTGGCAATAGGGGGGCCTGGAGAAGCCGGAGGGGGAAACTGTGGCATTGGCTATTTCTGCGATACCAAAGGAGGAGCCAACCATCACCGTTAATATTCAAAACAGAGATTTCCCTTTTATGGTGGATACAGGGGCAACATACTCTTGCACAGGGAAAATGGGCGCTCATCTCCCCCTCTCTGGGTCTGCAATTAAGACCATCGGCTTCTCTGGGAAAACCCAAATAATACCTTTTACATGCCTACTTCCTGTAAATGTTGCAGGAAAAACAATTGAAACACCCCTGTTATACTCACGAAATACACCTGTGAACTTGTTGGGAAGAGACATTCTATGCAAACTACAAACTAAGATAGTGTGTACCCATCAAGGGCTGCAAATACACTTTTCTGACGAAGCACTTACCAATGTTATGGTTCTTATGGACATGGAAGATAAGGTCCGAACCGTACAACCCATGGTGTACTGGCTGAGGTTACAACCAGAAAACTCAAATCTCCAACTGGAGTGGGAAAAGTGGAAGCCCTGGGCAGAACAACACTATGCAGCAGCACATCCGCCCAATCTACCTCTGCATGTCACCTTGATGTTCGATGCCAAACAAGAACAAACTGACTATGCATGCTGCTGGGACACATTGATGAATCAACAGCTGTTTCACATAACCACCACAGAAATCTATTTAGGCCCCCAAGGGGCCGCAGCCTCTGTCAAGCTGACTTCAGCTGAACAGCAATGGTACCAAGTGCCAAATGCCGCGCCTCATCTGACCCTTTTAGTTTCAGATAAGTATGAGTCTCATGACCTAGGCCCAATGGTAAGGATAGCTTTAGAAGTCACAGAATGGCAAAACATAGAAAATCAGCAGCTACATCTTTCAAAAGACAAACAGTTTATACGAATTAACCTAAAAGTAAATGATGAGGGTATAGCTCAAAAAGTGGAGCTCAATCCTAGACCAGAGACACAGATGGTATTATCGGCCCAACAAGAGAAACTGTTAGAGCAAATACCACCAGTGGTGTGGTCCAAAAGCAAAACAGATGTAGGACTGGTAAAAACAGCCCTACCAGTAAAAATAAAAGTAAAACCAGGAGCAAAACTGCCTCACCAAAGACAGTATCCATTAAAACCTCAGGCTATTGAAGGCATAAAACCAGTAATCAAGGGACTAATGGCAGCAGGAGTTTTAGTAAAAACTAAGAGCCCGTGTAATACTCCCATCTATTCTATCCCTAAAAACAATACCAAAGAGTACCGGCTGGTACATGATCTAAGTCCTATCAACGCAATAGTAGAAATGGATGCACCTGTGGTTCCTGATCCACATACTACACTATCAAGCATCCCTGCTGAAGCAAAATGGTACACGGTAATCGATTTGTGTTCAGCCTATTGCAGTGTACCTGTGCACCCAGATTCGCAACACTTGCTTGCATTCACATTTCTGGGACAACAACTAACATACACACGTCTGCCTCAGGGACTGAACCTGTCCCCAGCTATCTTTAACAAAGTCCTGGCTGAAGATTTACAACACCTTGATATACCCAGCACATTGGTGCAATATATGGATGATCTCCTCATTGCATCAGACACCCAAGAACAATGTGAAATAGATTCATTAACTGTACTGCATGCTTTGGCGGATGGAGGTCACAAAGTAAGTAAGAACAAACTACAGTTCTGCCAACAACAAGTAGAATACTTGGGGAGACAGTTGTGTGGGACCACACGATGTATAGCCCCAAGCCAAGTGGAGGCTGTAATCAAGGCTCCCAAACCACAAACAGTGGGACAAATGTTTTTATTCCTTGGGATGGCAGAGGGGATTCTTGAGGGCGGATGGCACCCCTGTCACACAAGGAGAGGCAATTTCCCAATTGTTACAAGCCCTCCAACTGCCATCTGCAGTAGCCATCATTAAATGTGCAGGTCATCAAAAGAATAATAACATTATAGCTCAAGGTAACAACCTGGCAGATGATGCAGCACGAAAAGGAGCACAAGGGGAAAATATGTTCCCAATATTGACCATCCAAGACTGTGCCCCACTGGTTTCACTTGAGGCACTGATAATAGCTCAGAGTAGAGCCAGTGGAGAAGAAAAACGTATGTGGGTTAAACGAGGCGCCACTGAGATACGTAGCCAAGGGCCAGCTGACAAACTGTGGCGCAGTAGTCATGGGCATTTTGTGTTACCCACCAATCTATTACAACATGCGATCATTTGGGCCCACGGACCGGATCGTTGTTCGCGAGTCCAAATTATGAACAAATTAACAGCTGTCTGGTGGTCACCATATATGGCAGCCACGGTGGACCATTTGTTGAGTGAATGTGAGGTGTGTGCACAGTACAATGTCAGGAAATCATTCACAGCACCCCTAGCCCACATTCCGGTCCCTGACAGACCGTTTAGACATCTCATGATGGATTTCATAGACATGGGAGCTGACAATCGAGTCAAGCGAATGAGATATGTTGTGGTAGTGATATGCAGGTTCAGCCGATGGATTGAGGCAGTGGCCTCCCCAAATCAAGACCATAAAACTGTAGCCAAGTTCTTGTGTCGAGATGTCTTCCCAAGATTTGGCATTCCAGATATTATCTCATCTGACAACGGTAGGGCCTTTATAGCTAAGGTCACACAGGAAACATTCAAACAACTGGGCATCAAGCAAAAATTTGGGTGTGTTTATCACCCCCAATCAAATGGGGCAGTGGAGCGGGCTAATGGCATCCTAAAAAGCAAACTAGCGAAGATCATAGCAGACAGCAACGGCAAACAAACTTGGTTGGATGCGCTACCGCTTGCCCTCTTGTCAATGCGCTCACAAACTAACCGACTAACCCATCTAACACCATTTGAAGCTCTCACAGGTCGGCCGATGCCTATTCCATACCTGAAAGGACCCTACGAGGGACCATCGCTAGAACAACTACAGGATGAATGGCATAATTATCTGAGGCAATTAACCCAAATACACAAAACTATCTTTTTGCAGGTCAAAGGTGCCACAGCAGACAGAGAAGCGGATATTCCACCTGAGAATCAGACCATCCAGCCTGGTGATCTGGTTTAGGTTAAGGTGTTCAAAAAGAAGTGGAACCAGCCCCGCCGAGAAGGTCCGTTTAAAGTGATTCTTGCCTTGAGAACAGCAGTCAAGGTAGACGGTAAGGACACTTGGTTCCACTTAAACCACTGCTGTAGGGTTGGTGGCCCGGCGCTCCTGCGGCCTCGGCAAGCTCGTCTTGACAGTTCCGCCGGGCCAAGGGGGGAAGCAAGAGAAGCCAGAGACCCTACAGCAACACCGAGGGAAGGCCACGCCTCCCTGCAGCCAGAAACATCAGGCGAACACCGGCCAAGGCGCTCACAGAGACTGATCGAACAAAGACAACGCACGCCTTCAGAAAGTAGTGGATCCCTGCCAGATAGAGCAGCAACAGACTCAGATGCGGACTCAGAGCTAGAGAGACCCAGTTACTAACAGTTCAGAAACAACAGGAGACGCAGACAGACAGACAGAGAGGCCACAGGAGACATCAGACTCAGACATTAACTCAGCGGACTTAACCACAGTAGAACAGCAAGAACAACAAGCCAGAGGAAGCACAGACACACCTGGTTATAGCTCACCTAGTGAAAGTCCATTCAGTAGCACAGCTAGTGGCACACCTCAACCAACACCAGTACAACAATGATCAGGGAACTACTCAAGGGTTTGACCATACTACTGGTAGTTGGTATGGGTGGGGACAGACATCCAAAACATACAATTGACTGGGCTGTGGCTATGGCCACAATAGCAACCAAACAAGGCACTCTAACAACAGGAAAAACATATAATTTGGCATACATCAAATCAAGAGCCTATAAGAACATAGGACTACAGGGACAGCTGGGGGATTACATACTAGGTGAAGCTATTAGCACCAAATGTGAAGAGGAGGGAGCAATCAATATAGAGGTAATTTGTGATAAAAAAGGATGCAGGGAAACTAAGCAAGACATAACTGTTACAGTACATGAAGCCACAAAATGGGTAAAAATTAAATCAAGAAAAAAGAGGACAATTAGAAGCCTAGAAACGAGTAGTCGCTTAGGGGGATGGGATTCCGGTATAGACCTAGCCCGCACACAAAGTCTGAAGACTAATTTATTTTACCAATGGTTAAAATTTTCAGCTAGACAGATCAGTGAAAAGCCTTGCATAGCCTGTCACCGGAAAAAATGTGATACCTCAGGCTAAACCCCTACCTGATATGAACAACTGATATAGGAGTCCCCAACATAACTCACAACAAGCAGAGTGCTATCCGCAATGTGTTATGAAAATGGCAGCAGGTGATGAAAGGTATGCTGCCAACAGTAAATTTTGTCCTGTTCCCTTAAGTACAGAAGGGGGGACAACCCTCCCACCCATTATTAGAATAGAGAAAAGAATGATACACCCATTTTGTATAGGTAAAGGCTCAGCAGCACAATACATAAGTAACTGGCAGGTAGGGATGGGCAAGTCAAAACACCCCATACAGTGTATGCAAAAGAAACAAGAATATAAACCGGCCCAAACATCAGGGAATATTACTGTATGTCACACCCTGCCTACAGCAGGTCTACAGTGTGAACAGGTAGTACAGGCCACAGGGGGGGTCTGTAACTGGAATGAATCTCACCCATGCTTCATGGATATCTATCCCAAATTTAGCTAATGGGACGGTACCCTTAGCTGATATTTTTTGGACATGCAGACAAAAGAAGAAACTCTTGTCATCTCTGTCCCCTAATTGGAAAGGGCTTTGTGCCCCCGTAATGCTCACAGGCGCAATAACAGTAATTGAAATGCCACGTTCAACACAAACCATACCCCAAAGACTTCGTAAGAAAAGAGGACTAATGACACTCAAAATAGACTACAACATCACAGTCAAAGACGGGGTACCAGAAGGGATACCCCGACAATTAGAAGCCATAGATAGTAGCAGAGTTAAAGCAGACGAAGACTGGGAAAAATGGAGATGGATAGCAGCTCTGTTCGGGGTAACCCCAAACGTTCGTTCTAGGCTCAGGAGGTGCAGTGGATTAATTACCTATGGTATAATCAACAAAGATACTTGAATTGGACATAAGCAGCTGTAGGAGCTTTATCAGAACAACTGCACGCCACCTCGCTAATGACAATGCAAAACAGATTAGCTATCGAGATGATGATGGCTGATGAACAAGGAGTTTGCATCATGATTGAAGCAACAGAATGTTGCACAGCTATACCCATGAATACGGGGGAAGATGGAAATTTAACTGAACTCCTAATCGAACTCGGATAGTTTCAACAAGAACTATTAAGTAACTCCGTAGGAGGAAAGAACGGAACTGACGAGACCTCTGGAAATACCTTAGGAGATGGAATAAATGTTGGCCCACTGTTCACGCTTTTTGGGGCTTTAAGGAAAGGGTGGATATCATGGAAGGACTGGTTATATCAGATGGGTGTGGTCTTGGCGCTAATAGAAGTGGCTATCTTGCTAGTAATATGTTGTGGTATTCCCTTGCTAAAATTTCTGGTTAATAAGATGACTGCATCCACAGTAGGACAACTCCCCCTTTTAGCCATCCAAGCCCTAGGTGAAGACACGGATGAAATAGGCAGAGAACCAGAATATATGGAAATGGATGAAATACCAAATGTCCTCCCTGACACCCCCCAACTACCTGACATTGTGGCATATACCCCAACAAGTAACAGGGAGGACAGGGATGAACAGTATTTAGTGGTGTTGTAGACGAGGGAGAAGACATGCATGCACATTTACATTTACACACATGCACCCACAACAATGAGGGATAGGACAGACAATGTTTGAAAGAATGACATGGAGATATAGTAATGACTGTATATGTATATATTAATAGGACACAGAAGTATGGCTGAGAGACCAGACTCCTCTGACCTGGAACTTATTCCTGATCTGCCTCTCAGTCTGATTGATCTGAGGATCCAGCGGAGGGCCAGTTGAGCCAAGGCGAGCCGCCACAACCGCCAACCATCCAGCAGCTGTCCCAGTTGGCATCAGGAGGACCCCTATTGTTTCGGCCCCGAGCGACGAGGGTTCCACTGCTTCAGCCTGCACCAAGAAACGGCCAAGGGACTCCGCCATCGTCTGGAGGACCTTTTGGTCTCCGGGGACCACCCCCTCCGCAGATGCCATGGAGACAGTCGCATGTGCCGGCAGCAACAGTACCTATGAAGGGAGGTAGCCAATGTTGGCCATATGTGGCAGAAGTCCGAGTGCACCCTAGACCTAACCCACAGCAAGGATCTGTCCCCAACTTCCCTTCCCCAATGCAGGGAAGGGGTTCGAAACAGCCCAATGCCTCTGGAGGAGGACCAGCACGGGTTGACCTAGGCACACTTTGCCCACCAAGACCTGTACAGACTGCTGAATGCCCATATGCATGTCCCAACAACTTGCTTGTGCCACAGTGACGATACTCCTCCTGCATGCGAGATGCCTCCCCCCACGTTGCTCCTGTCCCCTGGACTGCACAACTTTAATCTGATCATGGTCACCCCACTGGACATGGCAATCCTGTCCAAGAGCTCCAGCTTCCACAGGGACTTGCTCCAGAGACCCTGGATCAGATTCTGCCCATCACGAATCACATTCCCAGCTTGGTATTCGATGCACTCATGCCCAAACTGAGTCACACAGCCGCATACCTGCTAAGGATGCACCGTGACAATGCCAAAATTTCTTGTGCTCAGGAGTGCCTTCAGACTACGATGTGCTGTCTTCAGACTAGCATAAACAAGCTGTTCGGCATGGTGGACCATACGAGAATGGAACAACTAGAAATGTCCACGTCCACCCTGAAAGTGGGGGAAAATACTCTGGGGGCCCTATTCCAGTTGGCCATGCAGAACAATGAGCTGGAGAAAACCTTCAGAGCACTGTGCGACTGTCTGCGAGCCATACTCCCTGATGATCTTCATTCCACTGCCCCTGAAAGGCAAACCCCCTCATATTCCCCAACTTCCCCTCCCCGAAACTCGGACGCTGAGTGAATGCGGGGGACTCAGACTGATTTAATGGCTCTGAAAATGGACAAGGACTCTGGTTCTTGGATTTGGATTATGGACTGGTTTCAGAAATGAGTGTACAAAAAGTGGATTGGTATATGTCAATAACGAAGGTCTGATAAATGTCTATCCTTACCATCATTTGTGTAACACAGGTAAAGCTAGATGCACACACGTAGTTAACACATTGGTTGATTTATGAAAGGGGACCCTTACACGGCGTATCCGGAAAGTTAGTGGTAAAGAGGCGTCATAGGGACCCCTTTCGTTATTTAGTGCATGCCTCAAGAGACATGCGTTGCTTAGGTTTGGCGTCCTGCTGAACGGGCACTGAAAACAAGCTGAAAAAAAAAAAAAAAAAAAAAAAAAAAAACAAAGTGGAAAATGTTAAGAAATGGCCTGTAATGATAACCCATTATATGATTAGGTAAGACAGATGACTCAAGAACGGACATGAAGGGTAACAATTCATTATGTTTATCATTAGGCTAGACTCCGTTGTGTTGACCCTAGTATAGTTCCTTGGTTGGCTGAATAAATAGTGATAAGGTAGCCCTTGCTTGATATGCCTGAATAACAGACGTGTGAGCTTTGATAAGAAAATAATAATTAGAACCACGTATAATGGGTTGGAGCCTCTGGTTGAGTGAGACAATAGATGCTAGAAGATGATTTGTTACACAAAATGCCAATGTAATGTCTGTGTTTTGCTATGACTAAAAGCTTGTTGTAAGCTGGTTTATATAACCATTTTAAGTGCCTTGGCTTATACCCAACTCAATGATGTTTGAGTGTCACCTTGCTTTGATATGTAATCCAGCTGATAACTGACAATTTGTGCCTTAGTATGTGGGAATACCAGCATTTATGTTCACCAGCACTTAAATATATTTACTGTGTTAGTATCAATTGTACCCTTTAGATATCCGCACCAGCTTTATCAGTAATTAGAGGGGTGTTATTTTCACAGATGATGATGATGTCCTGTCATTAAACAGCACAGGGGTATATTTGGTGAGATGCGACTCTGTCGAGTCCCAGAGGAGGGACTGTAGAGGAAAGATTTTTGAACTATCAAGTGTCCTCCATCTGAACTGTTAAAGTGGATTCCATTTGAGCTATGAAGTGCCCTCATTAATCTCTCGGACTGTGTCCTCATTAGTCTCTTTGACAGTTAAGTACCTTCCCACCTGATAGCTGAGCTGGCTGGCGCCAAAGAAATGCATTAAAATCATGACTCTCTAGTCTGGTTGGTGTCAAGAATGTGTTAATGACAATGAAACATCAATGAACCCTCATGCCAGGTGGCGCCAGCCAATAGAAAGCAATGGTTTTTAAAAAAACAGTTATTAATCTATCTGAACATAATGGTGGGAATGTCATATAGGAATAATTAGCTCTACACCTGCTTAGGGTGAACTAAAGGTCGCTTCCATTAGAAAACCATGTTTGGAGCATGAAATAAATAAAATATCGAAGGAGGAGCGATGCCCGCGGGTTTTCTATAAAAGATGAGCGCGGTTGGAACATATTCAGTCTCTCTAGAGGACTCAGTTTGTGCAAGTATTCTGCTCTGCTGAACACTTGAATAAACTTAAACTCTGTGCATTTTATCCTGTCCAGGGCTGAGTTTTTCTAAGTGTTGTGTCCCCTCTCTTGCAAACCACCTGCAGTCATTTTTGCGTTATCCAAGAAGGCATTCTGAGACGAACAGAGAGAAGGACCACGACAGGTTCTTGGGAGCATGAGCATGACTAAAACCTTTTAGCTTGTGGGGGAGCTTCCCGCCATTTTCCACTCATCATAAGGTTAGGATACTGTGCCCTCCAAAAGTATTGGACACTTGGAATTTCACACATTTCATTTGTTTATGCCATTTCAAATACAAGAAATACAAATAATATAAAGAATAACAATAAGTAGGAAATTGGTCACTGGATCCTTGATCTCTGGACAGAAATAAAAATCAATCAAATCTGTACATGGTCACTGGATCCTTGATGTACATGGTGGATCCTTGATCTCTGGACAGAAATAATACTAATCAAAATCTATAGTTTTTGTCAAAAGCATTTCCTTTCAGATATTAATGGCACAAATGTAACTCACTCTGAGCTGAGCTCTTCAGCTGGCTGATCTGCACGTCACGATGTAACTCATAAAAAACGCAGGACGTTTTGGTCTGTTGTAGTTCTAATGTTTGCATTGTACTAGCTTTTGGAAAGAGATTATCATTTGATTTAAAACAGCGATTCTCTCTGAAGTTATTAATTCTGACCAAAATCTATGTGGCTCTTTGAAGCTGTGCACTTAGTCCCACAAAATAGAGGATATTGTTATATTATTATTATTATTATTATTTCTTTTACCTGATGGACAACATCAGGTTAGCCGACTCCACCGGCTGGTGTTCACACCAGTGGATTTGCCACTTCTGAAAACCAGAGAAGCAGAGAACCAGCGAATAGCGGGTTGAAGCACTGCTTTGTTGCTTCAAGCTTCTGCAGACCTGCTGCAGTCTGCAATCAATGTAGAGAAGTATCATTTTCTCCATAAACACCCTGAAAAACAACGTTCGCTCTGGTGTCCCGAACCCTTCATGGTGCATTCAACGTGCCTCAGAAAAAAAAAAAAGAAAAAAAAAATCGATGCAAGCAGGCAGCGAGTGATGCAACACGATTCAACCCGTCAACTGAATCGATATTTTGAAATTTGTCTGTTTTCAAGAATATTCTCGATTCGCCTTCACTACTACTGAGTAGTCTTCTAGAATATTCTTTAACTGGTAGAACTGTCTAGAAGTTTCCAGAATTATCTAGAAATTTCAAGAAACTTTTAGAACTTTCTAGAACATAAAAAAAAAAAATAAAATCAAAGTTTGTGCTGAATGTAGTCATTTTTCCATCCGTTGAAATATAACACTTAGAAGCCAGGATCAAAAATTGTGTTACATAGTGTAGTTATTATCTTACTTTCTTGTAATGCACCTTTAGATGCATTTCCCCCAAAATTTAATAGTTTCTCTTCTAAGCCACAACAAACCCAGTTTCTTGGGTTTATTTTGGTTTTTATTTGTGTTTTATAAATAAAGTGTCATCACTTCGGTGTGGGCAATGAATCACATTTTAACACAATGAATGTCACAATCTGCTCACCTGCTGATCCACCAGAAGGTTATTCTGGACAGGAAGGCAGCTCCAGGCTCTGGACAGGGATTCTTGAGAGAAAAACAAAAACGATTACAGTTAGATTTAAAGATAGAGTGTCTATAACCCTTTGGGTGTTTTATCACAAAACAGATTTTATTGTTAGCAGGACAGCTTAAAAACTAATGAAGAGATTTCAATGACAATTGGTGAGAAAAGAGAAAATGTTCCAGAAAATAAGGATGTATATTTCTCGGAAATGTCCCAAAGGTCCAGGCAGAACTGGGAAAGAAGGGCTTTCAGTTTGCTGCACCCTCTGTATGGAACCTTTTACAGAATGACTTAAAACTGAGGGAGCTGGTCTCCTTAGAATCTTTTAAAGGACTTAAATGACAAAGATGCTGGCACATTGACATGTAGTTGTTTTAACTGATTTTTTTTTTTTTTTTGTAAAAATGTGTTGTTTTTGAACTTTTATACTGAAACTTTTCCATTGGCTGGTAATTTGTTTATTCTGTATGTGTGGTGGAATGCTGAAATTGACACGTAACCTTGCTGCCTGTCTTGGCCAGGATGCTCTTGTAAAATAAAGGTAAGAAAGAAAGAAAATAAGAGACTCCATTTTGGTGGTGATCTGGAACATATTCTGGAACTGCAATCCGAAAGAATATTTGGCACATAGCAGCACCGAACTCAAAACGCTGCGAGAGGAAGATGATGAAGATGGAATTTGGTGTCATATAAACTGAGGGATTTTATTTTGAATTTCATGATGAATATGTGGCCTTGGCACAGGTCTGCACTCTCTGAGTACCTTCTAGCTCCAAATATTACTGAGTCTGCTGAAACTTCATGTTTTATAGATCACTATTTCTGAATGTTTAAAAATACATATCTGTGTTCAACAGGAATTAAAGCAAAAAAAAAAATGTTCTGGCTGAAAATAGTTTTTAACAGCCATCTACCTTTTATAGAAACCCTTGTGTGATCGAGTCCTAGAGTTTAAGGTAAAACAAGGTGGAAACACTTTGTTGTTCTTTGATTGTTGTTCTTTGATTGTTCTCCTGCTGAACAGATTCTATTTCACTCATGAACCGTTTCTAATGCAGCATCATTATTACAGAAAGACCTTAACCTACACATTATTTAAATACTTCAGGAAAAAAAACATTTTAAGAGGACAGCTTTACCTCATTCAATACCAATTAAAATCTCAGGGTGGCCGTTCAAGGCCCCCAGAAAATTTGGGGTTTTTTGATGTCCAGGGATGCATTCTGGAGGATTTTTTTTATGACTATTTCCCAGTTTAGTTGTTCTGCTTAATGTGTGTATTAGTATTTTCTTTTGCACATTTTCATCTTTTCTTTGCCTTTAACCAAAACTGATATCACAACCTACATGCTTGTTTGATCAGATTACTGACCACAAGAGCTGTAATCATTTTCAACTCATCCTAACTGACCTGATTTTAAAGCTGGAACCCCAAACAGACCCAGTAATGCTGAGCTTAGACATTACATTAAAAAAAGGTACTGCTTCACATCCCACTTCAGTTATACAGAACAGTTAAATTATTTCAATTCCATTTCAATTTATTTTCATTTATATAGTGCCAAATCACAACAGAGTTACCTCAAGGCGCTTAAGTAAACTTATTTTTTATATGGCTCACCAACTGAACGTAGTCCAGAACTATAGTAAGACTTAGGCCCAGAGTAATACTGATTTAAACATTGTAGTTGTTAAATTATTACTATTATTACATTATTTTCTTGAGTATTATTAGATTATTTAGATATGATTGGGTTATGTGAAACCTGGCTTAAACCTACTGCTGTCCTCCCTTTAAGTGAGGCCTGCCCACTGACATATACATTTAGTTACGTCCCTCGTGGTGCGAAGCAAGGCGGTGGTGTTGCTCTTATTTACAAATCTAGGTTTAGTTTATTAGCTGTTGGGGGTCATAAATATAATTCATTTGAACATCTGATTCGCCGCTCTGCCCATGATGCTACGTATTGCCAAGGTCACAAGAATAAAAATCAGCTTTGGTGAGTTTATCTCTAACTTGTGAATTAGTGCAGCTAACATTCTGATTGTTGGTGACTCCAATACTCATATAAATAAGCCTTCTGATCCCCTCTGCAAATCAGTTATGGAAATTATGGATGTATTAGGATTCCAGCAATGCATTCAGGATTCGACACACATTAGTGCTGGCATGCCCAACCAGTTGATCACATGAAAAAAAGAAAAAAAAAAAAAATCTGTCACTGGACTTGAGAGCATTTAGTACTGCAATAACAGACTGGTGCAGCCGGTGGCAGCAATACACCAATAAGGATGCCAGCTGCCATTAAATGCCATAGAAGAAGAAGAGCTCTTGGTGGAGCTCTTGGTGGAGGTGGAGGATAAAAACAAAAAATTTTAATTTTCATCGTGGATTTTTTTTTTTTTTTTTTTTGAATGGCAAATCCATCTGTCTTATCTGCAATGTAAATGTGGCTTTACTGAAGAAAGGGAATGTGGTGCGGCATTTCAGATGATTCACAAGAAATATGACGCTAACTAATACTAACTTGGCTAAATCCCCTCTACTCGCCCGAAAAGTCCAGGAATCAAAAAGTCGGCTAGCAGCACAACAGTCCATAAATATGGAAGAGTGATGAATGTGGCGAACAAGACTGCAGTGTTCTGTTCGGGCCAGGAGTATGACAACGCATTTATTCTGTATGCAGCTGGAGGAGACACACCAAAACACGCAGCTGCACTCAGACGTTAAGTAGCTCAGCAGAGGTAAATTTCTGTTCATTGAAATTTCTGAATTGTTTGCCTGAAATTAAAGTATTTCTGAAATGTTTAAACCATGCTGAATAAGCACAGCTTTTGGATTTGGAAGCAAGTTTGAAAGCATATTACATGTGCTATTAAGCAGGTTGAAACAGTGAGACCTGCAGAACTTTCCACACATGGACACAGAACCTAAGCACCAGGACAAAGACCGTGGAGCCTAAGAGTGCATGCTATAATGATCACGTGCAGAGCATCTGGTCAGAATTTGACAGGTGCTTTGCTGACTTTGCATCCAGTGAGCCTGTTGTCAGTTTTCCATTTGGGGAACATATAGATGGGGACTGTACATTGATGAAAGTGGCATCACTCTTCAACCTGGGTAGCTGTGCTATTGAGAATGAGATCCTCACACTGAAAAAATGCCATTGAGCTCAAATCCAGAGCAACGCCTGACATGAATGTCCAATTCTGGAATCTAATGCAGAAAGAGAGTGGATGAGGGCCTCCTTACAGCGGGCACTCAGATCCTACTGTCCAGACTATGAGAGACCAGCTTCCTCCTCTCACTGCCAAAAGTCCCACTAAGGTCCCTTTCACACAGTGATCGCTGAACGAGGGAAAAAAGTCACAAATCGCAGAGAAAAAGTGGAGGAATGAGCTGGCACTTCTCCCATCACTGAAAAGCATGCAAGTCCAGAGCGAAACAAAACTAACAAAAGAAAAATGAAGCAAACGGCGACCTTGACGCTTTAAACACAAACAAAACATTCATGACGATGTGACTTGACAGCAGGTATCAGACCGAGCGCCAGCCTGTGATCATTTCTACAGTCAACATGCGCCCTCCACAGCACCTGCAGGTGTGAGAGTTGTCTTGACAACAGGTCTGTCTTCACAAAAACGTGTTTTTGAAGACAGGTGCACAAACGCACGTACACGCATGTTCCAGCCACAGACGGCATGCGAACGTGCGCACAGCCGTCTGTGGTGCACAGCCGTTTGTGTGTGTGTGCACAGCCTCTCCAGCCAGAGATGGCATGCGAACGTGAATAAATAGTTAAAGTAGTTGATCAAGCATTCTTGACGTGATTGTTTCTGTATGAAAACGTTGCTTTTTGTCCCACACATGGATGAGTCACGTTCAGCTCTTTGGATCTATAGTTATTGATCGGTTCAGATATCATCAATGTTCATGCAAGACGTTGGACTTTTATGTTTGGAGAAAGTTGGACAACAGTCAAATGGAACGACAGTACAGGAACAACGTAAACAATGAGGAATCATCAAGACAGAAAGCAAAACTGAGTATGGACGAATTAAGGTTGTCATCGGAATTCATTCACATTTTTCAACAGTTTGAAAATTCTGACAAAGCGCCAGCTACAGAAACGAAGCTGGCCGATGGTTAAATGATGTCCTCAATGTCACCATAACTCTACATTTCTTGTTTAGTTTTGGCTTCGGCGTCCTTCGTCATTGCCGTGTTACCGGGACTTAAGGTAGGGAAAAACTTTTCCAGCTTGAGGCCAGTCCTATGCCTATTTGTGCTTATTCTGTTCCACCATGCACATATACTTCATTAATGCATAATTATTATTGTTAAAACTTTACCTTTATACCAGAAAATTGTGCTATTATATTGGTGCACAATAAATTGTGGCTACGCTATGGCATTCGATATGGCTTGGTAGATTTTGATGCACTGTCAATTTTAAAGGTAGATCTTGGTTCAAAAAAGGGCACTCCTTTTTTGGAGTTGGGCACTCCTGCATTAGTGGAAATACCCTGGATTTGGTTCTCACACGTGGTATTGCTGTCACAAAAATACTGACATCATGCCTCTTACATCAGTGTTCTCTGATCACTCACTTATAGGTTTACAGTTTCGCTGTCATGTTTAGTGGAACAACAACCTTATTTGTCACTACAATGATGCATCAACTCCTCAACAACAACTGAACTTGAAGCTAGACTGCCTGGTCTTATGGCCCAGTCACACGGCACACGACGATTCCTGAACGAAGGGAAAAAGTAAAAAATTACAATTCGTTGAGAAAAGGTGGACGAAAGAGCTTTTATCACCGAACAGTCTACGAAGCAAGAGCACAAAAGGGACGAAAGAGGAACTTAACAAATCCGAAGCTCACAATCTCGACGAAACGTGCCTGGAGCCACTGCTGGAGCAGAGCGTGTCTGCTCCGGCACTCGGCGCTGGAACGGGGCTCATAGCGCCTGAGTCCTGGAGAAACTGCAAAGAGAATCTGTGGAGATGTCGATGGACCACCTGCTCTGGTTCCTCGTCCAGAACAAAAGAGGGATCATCTCCTTCATCATCAGAATCCACACTGTCTGTCGACACGATGCGAGCTCCGTCGTGCTCCAACAAAAATAAAAAAATTTAAAAAAAGAAAGAAAAAAAGGAAGTGTGCCGTGGTCACTGCTGTATCACAGTATTATGTTCAAGATATATTGATTTATAACAGAAAACTGTCAAAAGGGAGAATAAATATAAATATAACTGTAAAGATGACTGAATATATCAGAGCAGTAAATTAATCAGTGCGTGTGAACGCGCGCATTGACTCACGTGCGGTTATTTCCACCAGCTGATCACGGATCCACAAAGTGAATTCTTCCTTCCAGAACAGCTTTTATATCATCATTTTGATTCATCTGCCCGTTGCCACACGTACAGAAGGACTGGATTATCATTCCTTCACTCATATTGTTATATTTAATACAAAATAATAAGCGCACGCAGGAGCTCCTGCTGCCGCTGATGCTGCATTCAAGTACCGTCAAAAATTACACAAATTTTTCATTGTTTCAAATTCAACAGTTGCTTGTGGCAAAATAATTAATTATATCCACACAAAAGATTAATTCTGGCCTATGTAAGGTGCCTGAGCCCATTGAAGCTGCTCCCCACACAGATAAAAAATCCAAGCAAGCAGGCTGAGTTTGCCCTGTAATTTCCTACGGTACATGAACGCAGCAGCAGCCTCAGCGCTCACAAACCGGCTTCTGCACTGTGTGAAAACGTTCAGCTGCTCCAACAAAGTCAAATTAAACAAGAACGTTAGAAAAGCTAAAACGATTAAAAAAACGTCAAGAACGACAGAAAAACGAAACAGACGGACTGAGGTTTTCGTTGCCCTTCGTTCAAATTTTTCAACAGTTTAAAAATCCTGACGAAGCGCCCGCTGCAGGAACAAAGCTGCACGAAGGTTAAACGATGTCAACGACAGTCAACGAAAGTCCAGATTTCTTGTTTCATCAGGGCTTCATCACCCTTCGTTAAGTGCCATGTGACTGGGCCATTAGCTTCACATTTGGAAAATGCCCAATCAGTATACAGTCTTGTGGATAGTTTAAACTCAGCGCTCAAAACTACACTCGGCATGATTGCTGCACCTATAGTAAAACCAAGCCCCCCCTCTGCCCCCGAAAACACAGCCACCTTGGTTAAATGATTACTTGCATGACCTCAAGCATAAGGCTACTGGTCTAGAACAAAAACGGTGTAGTTCAACATCAGAAGTATTCCACCTTGCGTGGCGTGATGCTATCTTAGACTATAAGCATGCATTACTGGCTACAAAGCGGACTTGCTACTCTGATTTGATCAGCAAAAACAAGCATAACTCAAAGTTCTTGTTCGACACGGTGGCAACACTTATTCATGGGCAACCACCTGTAGTTCACTCTCCTTTTACAGCACAAGATTTCGTAGATTACTTTGAGAAGAAAACAGAAGACATTAGGTTAAATATATCCCAGCATGCCTTAACCCAGCCACTACACCCTGCTATTGAGGTGGACGCCATTACTGAGGTGTTACTTGGATTTACAGAATTTTATAGTATAGTATAGTATGGGTGTGCTGACAAAACCTGTAATGTCTACAAAAAGCACAACCTATTTATTTGATCCTATACCAACAAAACTGTTTAAGGACCTGTGGCCCACTCTTGGGTGGACTGTGGATTCTGACACCACTACGGTTCTGGTGCTGTTAGATCTCAGTGCTGCGTTTGATACCGTGGATCATCATATTCTACTCAATAGGTTGGAGAATCAATTTGGGATTACTGGGAGTGCCCTTGCACGGTTGACGTCATACTTGACCAGTCATTCTCACTGTGTTTTGCACAATAACACTACCTCTAACCTTAGTGACATGAAATTTGGGGTTCCACAGGGGTCCGTCTTAGGCTCCCTGCTTTTCTCCTTTTATATAGCACCCCTTGGGCACATATTGCAGCATTTGGAATTACCTTTCACTGCTATACTGATGATACTCACATATACATGCCGATAACTGCTGGTAAATCTCATCCACATAAAATCCTTAAAGGACTGCCTTGCATCAGTGAGAAGCTGAATGTGTAGCAATTTCCTACTTTTACACTCTGACAAGACTGAAATGATGGTTCTTGGTCCAGTGAGACATCGGAATCAATTTGACGAGTTAATTTTTGATCCTATATTGTCCTTTGACCTCCACATTAGAGATATTATGAGGACTGCTTTCGTCCACCTGCAAAATATAGCGAAATTCATCCCATCCTGTCTATGGCTGATACTGAGACCCTGATTCATGCATTTGTTTCTTCCAGATTGGACTACTGCAATTTTATATTTTCTGGTTTACTGCAGTCCATCATTAGGGGGCTCCAACTGGTTCAAAATGCTGCTGCCAGACCTTTGACATGAAGCAGAAAGTTTGACCACATTACACCCATTTTGGCATCTCTTCACTGGCTTCCTGTCCCAGTGAGATCAGATTTTAAGGTTCTGCTACTAACCTATAAAATTATTCATGGACTGGCACCTCCCTACCTAGCTGACCCAATTAAACCCTACATACCGGCCCAGGCTCTGCGTTCTCAGAGTGCAGGACTACTTTGTGTCCCTAGGGGGAATAAAAAGTCTGTGGGTCACAGAGCTTTCTCTTATTCTGCCCCTGTTCTGTAGAATGATTTTCCTGCATCAATAAAAGTCAGATTCTGTAAAGACTTTCAAGTCCACACTTAAGACACACTTCTCTGTATGGCTAGCATATTGGCATAGTATAGTACTATGTTTTCTACACTTTCAAATCCATATTATCACAGAGTGGGCCATGGCCTCAATTTTATCTAAAGTCTGGGTCTTTTAGTGAAGCTTAGGGCTAGTGGTGTCATGGTCTCCCTCTGTCTGCCTCTCTCCTTTCCTTTTTTTAACCTTTTTTAGTTTGAGAGTTTTTCCCCCAGATGGCACACTCAGAGCCTTGCTCATCACTGCCAGACACCTGACGTGCATGAGCGGCTCATCAGCAGCGGGTTACTTAAACTCAGGCTTCCAGCCAACTCACTGCTGAATTCTTGGTGGTTTTCCATGTCATGAAACCAGATTGTTGCATCGCATCCGGCATGAGATTCCATGACCTTGACCTCGTCTTTCCTGCCACTTCCATGTGCTCAGACATCGGAGCTTTCTGCAGCTTGTTTCAAGGTAACCTGGCCACCGCTAATTCCCGTATTACAGCTCGTTTTTGGTGTTTCCAGACACTGTCCTGCATGGCTCCGCGCCACTCTCTGCACAACGTCACTTTGGAACTCTCTGGCTCTCAGCTACAGCACATGTAGCTCTACCACACTTCAGTTAAGTTCCTGTTTTTGACTGTGCATGACTAAGAACTGTATCCAAGAACAAATTTCAAGAACTGTATGAGCTCTGGTGCAGAAGAGCTAAGAACATTCCAAGCCGTTGCTGAAGTCCTGATTAACTGGAACTGCATCACAAGACGCTCAGCACCTGACCTCTGGCATCTGAAGATATTCATGAACTGTGAACGATTCCTAAATGGCAAATCTTATTTCAAGAACTGTGAACATTCCTGTTAAACCTTCAGTGATGGTTAAAGGCTTCAGTGTTACGAGAGAAATCACTCACCTCTGTTCTCCTTCATCCCCCTAGTTCCTGTTCTCAGCTCTGTGTGTCCCACCTGGCCCGGGCTCCAGAATAATATACGCCAGAATTTCAGTTCTCTTACAAGACTGGCCCGGGAACCTGCAGCTCCTTAATTTCCACCGCAACAGACGGGCCCTGTCTTGGCTCAGCAGGCTGTATAACCAGCGCAGCATTATTTCATTTATTTATTGTCAATTAATCTCTTTCATTCACAACCAGTTCTGTTCCTTGCTCCCAGCGTTTAAGTCCATCATCAAGTACTGGTCCTGTCCCATCCAGACCTCTAACCGTAACAAGTGGCCGGCGATCACCTTAGCATTTCTTCTGTTTTCAGGGCTGTGAAATGAAAGTTGTGAAATCTGAGGAAAATTTTTCAAGGAGTCTGGGAGCACAGCCCCCAGGAGCCGAGATCTACATTTTCAGCATCTCCTAGAAGAAATAAACTCAAAAGAAGTGCCTATTTATATGATTCTAGATTCAACATTTCATTTGAACTGTCAATGATCATGTTGAAATAACAGGATATGACGTGGAAGTAGGACCTGTAATGATTTTCCTTTTAATTGTAAAGCAAATGATGCATTAACTCAGAACAATTAAACTACAAGAAGTTCATCAAGACTGAAAAGACAAAGCATGTCAAAAACCACACCTGAAGCTTATCTTGGTCTTGGCTTAGCTTGGTCTAGTGGTTAAGGTGTTGGGCTTGAGTCCAGAAGATCATGGGTTCAAATCCCCGCCTGACTGGAAAATCACTAAGGGCCCTTGGGCAAGGCCTTTAATCCCCTATTGCTCCCGGTGTGTAGTGAGCGCCTTGTATGGCAGCACCCTGACATCGGGGTGAATGTGAGGCATTATTGTAAAGTGCTTTGAGCGTCTGATACAGATGGAAAAGCGCTATATAAATGCAGTCCATTTACCATTTATTTATTAAACAATTTCATATAGTCTTTCTCACCATCTTCTCTCTGTCAGACATTGATCTGTGACTCAGACATGCCACAAAATTCTTCTTTTAAAAACCTGATAGCTCTAAAAGTTTGCAATGTCCACATGTTACTTTTAGCATAAGAGCAGGGTCTTGGAGCAGGCACACAGCGTTGCCGTAGCAACCAACCAGTCCTGCTTTATGACAACTGTCCTAAGAGCCACGCTTTGAGTGAGGTGTTTTTCTCCACAGAGTTCTGTGGATCCGTAGACACTGATCTGTATCTGTTATGCAGATCAGTGTACGCGGCGTTATAAAACCTGCATGATGTTGCAAAAAAAAAAAAACGCTTTGCCATAGACATTTTACAAACTCAGTGACAATCACAATTACAGAGTACAACATTAACATATCACGGAAGACCAAGCCCCTCCATTGGATGTACCATCAACAGACAGGCTGACATCAAAAAAGACGTAACAGTGGCTTGAAAAGCCCAGCCTAAAGCACAGCACAGGGACTCTGATCATGACGGCACACGAAGAAGCCCTAAACACCAGATCCATAGAAGCAGGAGTCTACCACAGCCGACAGGACCTAAGTTGCAGGCTGCGCAAATGTGCCCGTAGACAGTCCAGCACATAGTAGCATGATGTAAGCTGCAAGCTTGGACAGTGTACAATGAGAGACAAAACCAAGTGTCGGGAATGGTGTACAGGAACATCTGTGCCGCATATGGATTATAAGCACCCAAGTCCCGATGGGAGATGGTGTTGAAGGTGGCTGAGAACAACAGAGTCCTGTGGGACTTCAAATTCCAGACAAGCAGCTGCCGGCCAACCAAACAGATATAGTGGCGGTTGACAATGGAAAAAGACCACAGTTGTGATTGATGTGGCAATTCCAGCTGACAGCATCATCAGGAAGAAGGAGCACAAGAAAATAGAGAAGTAACAAGGGCTGAAGGAGTAACTGGAGCAGATGTGGAAGGCAAAGTCCAAAATCCAACGGAAATAGGAGCACTGGGAGATGTAACCCCCAAATTGGAAGAGTGGCTCCAGCAGACTCCAGGCACAACATCAGAAATCTCTGTTCAGAGGAGTGTAGTCCTAGGAAAAGCTACAATACTGCACCAAACCCTCAAACTCGCAAGGCCCGAGCTTGAGGAACACACAGTCTTGTGAAGTTGGATAAGTAAAATTCTGTAAGAGGGATGGAGACATTAAACATTTTAGTCCACTTGACATCTACATCTATTTAAGAGTGAAAAACAGGAGTGTTTGGGCTTCTGAAACAAGAAAGATACATGACAGACATCTCACCAGGTCTTTAATAGCTTGGGAGAAGAGCGGCGGCTGGTCTGAAAGGCAGGACAGGAACAGAGCAACAAGCAGCATGGTGTAGTAGATGTAGAAGGTTGTGTGTCGCCACACACACACTGTAGATGGCTGAAACAGAAAAAGAAATAGAGGAACTATGGTATTTCTGAGTGTGTTACATGTGCTGTAATCCTGAAGATGCACATAATTACTGCATTTTTGAGTGAGACAATTATAGCCTTGGGAATGAACAAATGTTTCTCCTAATGTACACACTGCACCCAGAAGACATAATTATCATGTTTTACAGACTACAAGTCATACCCACATATTTGTTGCACCTGTCCAAAAATGTATTGTGAAAAGGAAAAAGCACAAGTCACACTGGTCTATAATTTGCATTTATTTTTGAAACATGGTGCGATAATTTCATAAAACAAAAAAAGCAAAATTAATTTACCCAAATACTGTGTTAGTCTGCAGAAGCTAATGGGCTAATTAATGTTACTGCAGGGAAATCCCTACACCTCACCACATGGCATATCGCGAATACATGCATGATATGGTATGGTTGCCTCAGAATCACCACAGAGGCAGTGGTGGGCACAGTTTAGCTAATCCGCTAACCACTAATTAGCGAAGCAAATGCCCCTTTTTTTTTTTAACAAATGACAAAATAATTATATATTTACAAATACACATTTATAAAAAACCAACACACGTGTCTGTTAATGCTCAAACCTTCAGAATTAGTGCATTACTTTAAAAGATATGTGCAATACTTTCACTTTGTAAAAATGACAGCGTTACCGTTAATGTCGATAAACTGTCTGGAATTAGTTGTTTATAAGTGAAACCATGAATGAAAAGGGCTTTGCGTTTCATGTCTCCTGCCCACTGTCTGTGTTGTAGTATGTAGAAAGTAAATGACATTTTTCTGGGGTGGGGGCAGCAGCGGGCCGGGTGCATAAAGACAGAAGCTCAGGCTTGTTGTTTATTTGGGGTTTGTGATCACCTTTAATTTTACTCAGAAGCCTCGGCAGTGCTTAAACTCAAAACTGGCTTATCAGTGGCCGACAGTGTACTGAGTCAGTACTAAAAGTTAGCAGTTAGCGGTAACTTCTGCTAAATTTTTTTGCTGGGTTAATGGTTCAGCGTTATGAAAGTTAACTTTTCAGTTAGCGGTTCAGTGGTTATCGAAGCTAACTTTGCTATACAATGCTGCTGGAACCTGAATTTCCCCCAGGGAGTCTTTCCAAGGGATTAATAAAGTTCTATCTAATCTAATAGACACACACTATATATATATATATATATATATATATATATATACATATATATATATATATATATAAACTTTATTGATCTCACAGAGGAGAAATGCACATGTTACGTCAGCTCTAAAAAAATGTGATAAGGTGACATTAGTGCAGGGATTTGTAAACGAGTTGTTATTGCATGTGATTTGTGTACATATTATTGCATGTGGTTATTTCAGTGTTATTGTACAGTCTGACAGCAGCAGGGAGGAACGACCTGCGGTATCGTTCCTTCTTGCACTGAGGGTGCAAGAAGGGTCTGTCACTGAACAAGCCTCTCAGCTCCACTACAGTCCGGTGCAGAGGGTGGGAGGAGTTGTTCATGATGGATTTGAACTTGGTTAACACCCTCCTCTCAGCCACCTCCTCCAGAGAGTCCAGAGGACAGCCCAGGACAGAGCTGGGCTTCCTGACCAGCTTGTTCAGTCTCTTTCTCTCCCGCTCTGTGCTGCCCGGGGCCCAACAGATGACAGCATTGAGGAGAGCTGAGGCTACAACAGAGTCGTAGAAGGTCTTAAGCAGAGGCCTGCTCACTCCAAAGGATCTCAGTCTGCTCAGGAGGTGGAGGCAACTCTGGCCTTTTTTGTACAGGGCGTCGGTGTTGTGAGTCCAGTCCAGTTTGATGTTGAGGTGAACACCCAAGTATTTGAAACTGTCCACAGTCTTTATGTCCTCCCCCTGGATGTTCACCAGTGGATGAGGTGGTGGTTTCCTCCTGAAGTCAATCACCATCTCCTTCATCTTACTGGTGTTGAGACACAAGTGGGTGCACTCACACCAGTCCACGAAGTCTGTGATGACCGACTGGTACTCCAGCTCGTTCCCCTCAGACACACGACCTACAATGGCGGAGTCATGGAAAGCCGCGCGGAGGCTTTGTGCGTAACGACCGATTCGCTGTTTGAGAGAGACAAAGAACATCTCCGTTTCGGCGTGTCATGGGACAAGTTGGGACATGCCTATCTCGGCTTTCAATGCTTACCAGTCCAGTAAGTATCAGAGAAATTGTGGAGAGCTGGGCTTGTCCTAACTTGTCCTCTGAAACACCGAAACGGAGGTATTCCTTTGTCTCGCTCAAACAGTGAATCGGTCGTTACGCACGAAGCCTCCGCGCGGCTTTCCATGACAAAATCTCTTGTTAAAAGTGAAATCTGCCGGAAAATGGCTGATGTCCAGCTTTTGCGATAACCAGAGAAAGTGCACACGACGGTCTCATATCCACAGAGCCATCAGTTTAGAAATGATCTGGCGTTTTCTGCCTCGTCGTCACAGCTCGGAGCGTGGCGCGCCGAGCGTCCTTAAAGCCATCCTTATAGCTGCAGTAACAGTCCTTATTCTCTGTGAAGCCCGTAACATTTTCACCGAAAGCCAGATAAATTTTTCAAATGGTTTCCAGGTGCCAGTCTCTAACAGCTTCTGAAAAAATTCTGATGGAAAAAAAGTCCAAATCATTCCGCCATTTCCAAACAATGAAAATCCGACGAGGGGGCGGGGCCACTCCTTCCACAAGGTGTGCTCACAGGCGAATGACAAAAAAATGAAAAACTCACGCATGCGCACGAGGGTTCAAGCATGTCTAACATAAAAACATATGAATCAAATCCATATAGTTTAAAAAAAATAAAAAGGACCGTTACTTTATTGACAGACCTCATACATATACACATATACACACATATATATACACATACATATATACACATACATGTACACACACTCAACAAAAATATAAACGCAACACTTTTGGTTTTGCTCCCATTTTGTATGAGATGAACTCAAAGATCTAAAACTTTTTCCACATACACAATATCACCACTTCCCTCAAATATTGTTCACAAACCAGTCTAAATCTGTGATAGTGAGCACTTCTCCTTTGCTGAGATAATCCATCCCACCTCACAGGTGTGCCATATCAAGATGCTGATTAGACACCATGATTAGTGCACAGGTGTGCCTTAGACTGCCCACAATAAAAGGCCACTCTGAAAGGAGCAGTTTTATCACACAGTACAATGCCACAAATGTCACAAGATTTGAGGGAGCATGCAATTGGCATGCTGACAGCAGGAATGTCAACCAGAGCTGTTGCTCGTGTATTGAATGTTCATTTCTCTACCATAAGCCGCCTCCAAAGGCATTTCAGAGAATTTGGCAGTACATCCAACCAGCCTCACAACCGCAGACCACGTGTAACCACACCAGGCCAGGACCTCCACATCCAGCATGTTCACCTCCAAGATTGTCTGAGACCAGCCACTCGGACAGCTGCTGAAACAATCGGTTTGCATAACCAAAGAATTTCTGCACAAACTGTCAGAAACCGTCTCAGGGAAGCTCATCTGCATACTTGTCGTCCTCATCGGGGTCTCGACCTGACTCCAGTTCGTCGTCGTAACCGACTTGAGTGGGCAAATGCTCACATTCGCTGGCGTTTGGCACGTTGGAGAGGTGTTCTCTTCACGGATGAATCCCGGTTCACACTGTTCAGGGCAGATGGCAGACAGCGTGTGTGGCGTCGTGTGGGTGAGCGGTTTTCTGATGTCAATGTTGTGGATCGAGTGGCCCATGGTGGCGGTGGGGTTATGGTATGGGCAGGCGTCTGTTATGGACGAAGAACACAGGTGCATTTTATTGATGGCATTTTGAATACACAGAGATACCGTGACGAGATCCTGAGGCCCATTGTTGTGCCATACATCCAAGAACATCACCTCATGTTGCAGCAGGATAATGCACGGCCCCATGTTGCAAGGATCTGTACACAATTCTTGGAAGCTGAAAATGTCCCAGTTCTTGCATGGCCGGCATACTCACCGGACATGTCACCCATTGAGCATGTTTGGGATGCTCTGGACCAGCGTATACGACAGCGTGTACCAGTTCCTGCCAATATCCAGCAACTTCGCACAGCCATTGAAGAGGAGTGGACCAACATTCCACAGGCCACAATTGACAACCTGATCAACTCTATGCGAAGGAGATGTGTTGCACTGCATGAGGCAAATGGTGGTCACACCAGATACTGACTGGTATCCCCCCCCAATAAAACAAAACTGCACCTTTCAGAGTGGCCTTTTATTGTGGACAGTCTAAGGCACACCTGTGCACTAATCATGGTGTCTAATCAGCATCTTGGTATGGCACACCTGTGAGGTGGGATGGATTATCTCAGCAAAGGAGAAGTGCTCACTATCACAGATTTAGACTGGTTTGTGAACAATATTTGAGGGAAATGGTGATATTGTGTATGTGGAAAAAGTTTTAGATCTTTGAGTTCATCTCATACAAAATGGGAGCAAAACCAAAAGTGTTGCGTTTATATTTTTGTTGAGTGTATATATATATATATTATATATATATATACACACGAGGTCTGTTAGAAAAGTATCCGACCTTTTTATTTTTTGCAAAAGCCTGATGGATTTGAATCACGTGTGCTTGCATGAGCCAACCTTGAACCTTCATGCGCATGCGTGATTTTTTTCACACCTGTCGGTTGCGTCATTTGCTTGTAAGCAGCCTTTGTGTGAGGATGGGTGGAGTCTCTCGTAGTTTTTTCTTTGCAAGGAAATGGCGGAACAACTGGAGCAGCGCGACTGCATCAAATTTTGCCACAAACTGGGCGAAAGCCAGGTGGAAACCATTCGGATTATTTAGACGGCTTTCGGTGATGATCCTCTGGGTATCACACAGATTAAGGAGCGGTACAACCGGTTTAAAGACGGCCGCACAACGGTGGAGGGCGCACTGCGCTCCGATCGGCATCAACATGCTGAAATGACCAGATCATTTCCAAAGTGAACGCTGTGATGATGCGGGACCGTCGTGTGATTATCCGAGAAATTGCGGAAGAGGTGGACATCAGCACTTGATCGGCACATTCCACTGTGAAAGAAGATTTTGCCATGAAAAGAGTGGCGGTGAAATTCATTGGCACGAAGCTGATGGCGCAGCAACAGCGCCTATATGTTGAAGTCTCACAGGACATGTTGTAACATGCCCAGCTCGTCAACCATTCATAAGATTCAGACGGCTTTCGGTGGCTTTAGAGTCGTGTGACTATCCGAGAAATTGTAGACAAGCTGGCCATGTCAGGATGGATGGATGGATGGATGTCCATCCATCCATCCATTTTCTTCCGCTTTATCCGGAGTCGGGTCGCGGGGGCAACAGCTCAAGCAAAGCCGCCCAGACCTCCCGATCCACACACACCTCCCCCAGCTCCTCCAGGGGAACCCCAAGGCATTCCCAAGCCAGCTGAGAGATGTAGTCCCTCCAGTGTGTCCTGGGTCTTCCCCGGGGCCTCCTCCCAATGGGACGTGCCCGGAACATCTCTCCAGCGAGGCGTCCAGGGGGCATCCGGAAAACATGCCCGAGCCACCTCAACTGACTCCTTTTGATGTGGAGGAGCAGCGGCTCGACTCCGAGCTCCTCCCGAGTGACCGACCTCCTCACCCTATCTCTAAGGGAGCGCAAAGCCACCCTGTGGAGGAAACTTATCTGGGCCGCTTGTACTCGCAATCTCGTTCTTTCGGTCATGAGCCAAATCTCATGACCACAGGTGAGGATCGGAACATAGATCGATTGGTAAATCCAGAGCTTTGCCCCCCTACTCAGCTCTCTCTTCACCACGACGGTCCGATACAGCGACCGCATCACTGCAGATGCTGCACCGATCCGTCTATCGAGCTCACGCTTCATCCGTCCCTCACTCGTGAACAAGACCCCGAGATACTTAAACTCCTCCACTTGAGGCAAGGACACTCCACTGACCTGAAGAGGGCAAAGCAGCTTTTTCCGGTTGAGAACCATGGCCTCGGATTTGGAGGTGCTGATTTTCATCCCGGACGCTTCACACTCGGCTGCAAACCGCCCCAGTGCACGCTGAAGGTCCTGATTTGACGAAGCCAACAGAACCACATCGTCCGCAAACAGCAGAGACAAGATTCTGTGGTTCCCAAACCAGACCCCCTCTACACCCTGGCGGCACCTAGAAATTCTGTCCATAAAAATAATGAACAGAACCGGTGACATATGTATGTATGTATGTATGTATGTATGCATGTGTGTGTGTGTGTGTGTGTGTGTGTGTGTGTGTGTCTCTCAGAGTCGAGTCTGCAATTTGCTACAATCGGAGATTCTACTAGTAGAGCCTCCGATCTACTGGCAGAATCAGAGACTCGACCAGGATAGACTCCGATTCAGCCAAGCCATTCATTATCATGACAAGATGATATCTAGCCATAGAATGATAGCAATGTCTCACGGTGAAAATTAGAAAAATATGTGTCATATCAACTTCACATTAGAGCCCCACCATGCTGACGTGATCAGAGTAAGAAAGCAAGAACTTGTAATCAACTGAAACTCTACTAGTTGATTCTCCAGGTCTCTACTCGTAGAATCGCAGTTTCTACTTTGACACACACACACACAAACATAAAGTCACACATTCCTTATTATTATTATTATCATCATCAATAATAATAGTGTCAATTTATGTAGGCTTTTCCCAGGAGTCACAGCACTGAGCCATATTAATTCAAATAAAAGAATAAATGCCAATAATAAGTACATTTCAACAATCCCAAATTAAAGAGCTGATAAAAAAGAAAAAATGTGACTTACACTCCAGTGTGACTTCTATATGGGTTTTTCCTCTTCAAGAGGCATTTTTTAAACAAGTGCGACTCATACCCCAGAAAATATAGTAATCATTTGTTCTGCCAAAAAGTACTTTGTACCTTATAAAAACATTGTCAGTACCCATGGAGTTGGACATAGCGAAGCTAGAGTGTGCACTCTGTGTATTGCTAACATAACGCGGCTGTGCCTACACAGGGCTTGGCAGCCATTACCAAAGAGGGCAAAAAGGACACGAAGTACCCGTGTGTGCAATACAGTGTGCATGTTGAGTGCATAAGATTTATCCAACTACATACATAAAGACAAAACCAAACATTACTCATTGGAGAAATTAGTTAAAACGTTATATTGAATCCAATAATGCTTCAAAACATGTATTTTATAGACAAATTTGATCTGTAAATGTTCAGTTGCCCTGTATTTTATTTTATTATATGTAAATAATATACAATAAGCCCCTTATGTTCTTTTAATTTATGTGTGCAGCTATTTCAAGATTTTGTATAGTACCTGTTTTGTTTGTATTTGATGCATAAATAAAAAACAATAGTCTTACACAGACCGTAAATGCTGTACTTACCTGTTTTTAATTAAAATAATATTAATTAAATTAGAATAAAAAGAGTTCAATTTCTTACCTTCTTTGGGAACATAACACCCGGGCTTAACACACCTGACGTGGAAACACACTTGTGACTGGAACATCACTAAATACAGCATGGTGCATCACGTCATGTAAATAAATCCACAGATAAATTCTCATGGTGTCGTCCCAAGATCCTAATGATATGAAATTTACAGTTTGGCACAAAATAGTGCTCGAAGCACACTCTGGAGCTAGTAAAATCCATCTGAAAACACGACAGCACGATCACACCATGTCACTTGTACCATTGAACTGTGCGGTAAACGGTCAATTCAAACGTCACTTTTTGCCCCCTGTGGTCATGGTAGCGCATGGTCCTTGTCAGCACAAAAAAAATAAAAAAAATTCTCCATGTTCTTTTGTCCCTCGCACATTGAAAAGACCTCTGGAGAACGGCGCCTGATGTTTGCCACCAAATAATCAGAACTAGCCCTCATCAACACTTGATGTCTGTGGACTTGGTAGAAAGCAGCATCACCAAACCACATGAAGACTAAGGTGAGCTGCTGCCTGGACCATAAGTTGTTTTAAAAAGCTTCATTACTTTTACAGAGGAAAACATTCATTATCGTTTCTCTCCATAACAAGTCCAATGACATTTTCTCCCGTTCAGTGGTGACAAAAAGTGGTTGACTATGAGGTTTTTCTACTTGCCCCAGAGACTTACATTGTGTAGGACCCAGCCGATTTGGCCAATATGAGCCTTTCACAAATGTAGTGGTATCGCTCTTATTTTCACAAGAAACCAGAGTTACAAGAGACAGAGGCAAAGTGACCAGCTGCCATTCATTTTCAATCAAAGTGGGCGCTTTACAGCAACAAGAGATGAACGGTCACTATGCTGCCAGCTGGAAAGCCAAACGAGAAGCCTATTTTATGCAAATTTTGAGCAATGCAACATAATGATGGTAGTGTGACATACTTTGGTTGGTTGTTGGTTATATGTTTGGTTATTTAAGATTTGCTTTCATCATCGGCCAGGTGACCTAAAATCACAGATTGTACCTCTCAGACTTACCTGGTACAGCGCCTGGAGGACCTTGGACCTGAAGGTGACTGTAGCACAAAGCAGAGCCAGCAGCCAGTAGATCAACATCACCCCAGAGGACTGAACACCCTTCATCCGTTCATACTGGATTAACAGGGTTGCCAGCAACTGGAACACACACAGAAGTGCAGATCAGAACACAGCAGGGATGGCAAAGAACACAACAACATCTCCACAAATCTTTCCCAAAATATTCCTTTTAATTTGAGATTATGTCTGAAAATAAACTGCTGAGTTTGGCGCAGGTTATGTCACGTTTTCTCTTCTGACCATCAGACCAGGTGCCAAAATTTACCTTTATTTCCACTTTCACCCTCATCACCCTGTCAGACTCTGACTTCACCTCCAGCACACTCTGAATATACTCCTCATTTAAAATGACCCCAGTGCCAGTTCTCCTCCCATCCTCACCATGACACAATGGTTTGAACCCACCTCTGATGCTCTTGGCTTTACTACACATTCTCCTCTCCATCACATCAGCCAACTCTGTAACTTTGCCAGTCGTATCGCCAACATTCTAAGTCTGGACTCTCACTTTTAACTTTCCTCTTCTCCGGCTGCCTTCAAACACGTTCTCCATCTCTTCTTCGCCCCACAGTAGCTCAGTTTCCAACAGCACTTGACCCAGGCTTTGACGATCTGGTGCGAAAAATCGATTTGTGATCTGTGTGTTTGGTTCAGCAATATTTTCACCGGATTCTCTTCCTGCTTTGACCCTGCGCACTTGTACTGACTGAATTGTATGTTTCCACCCTCTGTATCTGCTGATAGTCAACAGTCAGAGTGAGAGTGGTGAAGGGGGCCTTACGGAAGTCTGTGATCAGTTCTTTTGTTTTGGTGATATTCAGATCGACACAGTTCCGCCTGCACCAGTCTGAAAAAGTGACCAGCTCAGTCAGCTGATCTGAGGAAGTTGTGAAATCCATGACGACAGTGTCATCAGAGTACTTAATGTATGTAATGTCCAGGTTTAGTCGTCGGTGAAGAGAGTTTAAAAAACGAGAGGATGAGGTGAGAGGATGAGGATGAGGTGCCATCCAACTGACATCCATCTGGAGAAGTTTTTGTCCCATCAGATGGGGTTAAAAGCACTTGAGAAGTCGAGAAGAAAAATGACTTGGGCTTCTGAAGGTGAGTGTGCACTCCGGTCTGTTTAGGCACAGGGCATATGATGGAGGATTTCCAGACTGAAGGGTGGAGTGGTTAAAGAGATGACAGCAGACAGACAGCAGCAAGCTGTCTGCTGTAGGTCTTCGGCAAGTGGCCACAGATGTGGTCTGGCCCTGACGCATTATTTGGTCTCGTCCCTCTCAGCACCAGCTCAACCTCTGCCTGCTGCAGCTCCTGGTTGTTATGGCTCGGTGTCTTAGCAGAGCTCCACCAGCAGCTTCTCCCTCTCTTGCATGTAGTCACGCTGGTCACACCTGAAGTAGATCTGGTTAAGGTTCTCTGCCATGTTAACACAATCTTCTGCCCGGGTGGTGGGTGGAGCTGAGTGTTGGGGAGGCCAGAGAGAGTTTTGACCCCTTGCCAGGCGTCCCTGGGTTTACCCTCCAGGAAGAGCTCTCAACTCTGTCCTTGTGTTCCTCCTTCACTGCTCTTATTTGTTTATTTATTTTGAATGAGTCTGGACTGAATTTTATTCCCAGATGAGAATGCAATTTTCTTTTCATTCAGAGTTGATTTGAAGGCTTTTGTTATCCAAGGCTTATTGTTAGAAAATACCTTAACAGTCTTAGTGGGGACATCCATCTCCTCACAGAATGTGATGTCACTGGTGACCATGTTGCCTCCTCCAGGCCATTTCCCCGTGTTAGCACTTCACCCTGGGACCACTCCAAGCAGGCCTCAGTTGCAGCAGCGTCACACTTTTTCACCTGCTTCTTGATGACATCCTCTCTTTGCAGCCTTGCGTGATAAGATGGACAATACTATGGCCTCCAGTGCTAAGGGGAGGTTTTTTACATGACTTCTTTACATTCTTTACATTTCCATAACAGGGGTCAAATGTTTTATTGCCTCTGGTAGTGAATGAAATATACTGATGGCAAGTCGGAAAAATCTTATTTAACCCTCTGGGGTCCGAGGGCATTTTTTGGACAGTTCACTTGCAATGACTTTTAGCAGGAGTTCGAATCTTTCTTCTATCAAAAACCAAAGTTCCATGCAAATTATATATATAAAAAAGTGGTCTATGCGTTTTTTTGTCTTCATGGTAAAAGCAACAGAGTTATCTAGTAACATTCACATGCAAACTAGTGGAGCAATCCTGATAGTTACACACTCTTTGTTTGAGCATGTGAGATTGTCATCAGAGGCTCTCCATCTGCTTTCACTGATCGCTGTCGTAATGGCGCAGGGTGCATTTGGAGCCCAATAGTATGTACTCATTGGAGCACCCAGGTGGCTATTCAAACGGGCCAACTAGTAACATATCACTCCTGAAAACAATTTTTGTCTTTTCACGTGAGGTGAATCTGCCCTACGATTGGATTTTGGAAAACCATGTGACGGTGAACCAATTCCGATTGGACACTCACATTGTGCATGTCATCACACAGCTTCTATGAGGAGTACAAAGATGACCGACGGTGGATCGAAAGTCCATGGAGTTAACTTTTCAGCAAAAAAAAAAAAGAGTAGGTTTCTATCTCATGTCATTAAAAAGTTATTTATAATTTAGTAAAGCTTGGTCTTTGCCGCCGTATACGACGGCGTCAGCCCCAGAGGGTTAACCTACAGGCATTAAAATCTCCAAGGACAAGAACAGGCGAGTCAGGCGATCCACATTCAAGTTTATGGACACACGCAGCTACAGCTTCAGACGCGCGTGTGACGTTGCCAGAGGGAAGGATGTAAACAAGCAACAAAGCCAGCTGACTGAACTCACAGGATAAATATTTGGGTCTAAAAGATATTTCTGTGTAGGCTCTCAGTTGTCCAGGTGGTTTCCATAGTAGAGAAGCTTGAATCTTCGACTGGACTGGGTTGCTTGACGCAAAGACGTTTCGCTTTAAATCGCAGAAGCTTCCTCAGCTAAAATTCTTGCTCTGGTAGTCTGACTTCTGACTGACCCTTGTCGAGAAGAACAAACAGAAGCCACAAAAGCTGGAGTTTTAAACCTAACCAGACACCTCCTACCGAGAGGCAGACTGCTAGTGATTAAACAATTGTGTCTAATGTGGGCAGGGTGTGGGTGATTGGTAGTTTGGTGTACTGTGTGGACGCACACTAATGCTCTTCTACATGTGAAGTTCCTAACGGAAAAATAGTTACTTGAAATGAATTGAATTTGAAGTTACAAATAGCTTCTAAAATGCTAACACCCTTAGCATACATATTTAAACAACACAAAGATTTTGTGCTGTATGAAGATCCTCTGTAGTTTTTCCCCTACTCCTGCTAAATACAGGGATGAGATTGGCAAATTCAATTTTCAGAGGAAAATAAGCCAGGGTCCAGGGGCCGCAGGTCCCGGTTGGTCCAGGGCGGAGCCCTGGCCAGGGGGTCTGAAGCCAAAGCATTTTTGCTGTTTTAAAACATGTAAATTGCACTAAAATGATATTAAAAACTACTATAAATGCCAGGTGTTCATATCTATAATTCAAACTGTAAACCCTTACTAAGACCATCTACTGTACATGTGTATTTTTGTGACCAAAATATTTTTTCATAACTAGACTCACTTGATTTTCAGCATTCTCCACTTTCAGCATGGCACACTTGTCAACAAACATACATGTATATCCTCAAATACATGTACATGTATAATCGAATGTTCTATGTCCACTGAACTGTCAGACCATATAAGGTTTATATTTAGTCGATGTGATCTCCACCTATAACACTGTCATCACGTGTATACATGTATATAATATAGACATACATACAAGTATATATAATTACAATGTTCTAGCACACTACAATAACGTCAAAATGTCTGTTTACATAATCCACTGTGTGTGTGTGTGTGTGTGTGTGTGTGTGTGTGTGTGTGTGTGTGTGTGTGTGTGTGTGTGTGTGTGTGTGTGTGTGTGTGTAACACCGAAGAAAGGGCGGGAGAAACGCATATATAACCTTTGTGCTGATTGGTCATAAGCTTTGTAATAACCAATGAAAACGTGCGTAAGTAATAGCTTCGACTGCGCTTCGATACCGTCTCGGTTTTTATGATTTGTTGGAGGGAAAACTACCGAATATTGGAAGTTGAAAGACTCCACAGTTGCCTCCCTTACACTACAAGCTTATTGTGCACCTACTTCATACTGGTAACTGATCAGCAGAGTGTTACTTCCGCGTTCGACTGACTGACGGACTGATCGAACTTGCTGCGTCGGTGATAACAAACAAAGACCACTCAGTGTTCTGAATAGACGACAATTTTATTAAACAAAAGGGCCTGTCACAGTGGCGTATTCTATCAGACTCCTTAAAATAAACTCTCTCTCTCTCTCTCTCTCTCTCTCTCATCAGAACTACGACTCTAAGCTGAAAAGAGGTGTGACTAAAATAAACGCGCACTCGCTGCATAAAAAAAATACATAATAATAAGAATAATAATAATGTTAAATGACTGTTTTTGAGCTGCACCACACCATGCAGCAGAGCGCACTTCCACAGAGGCAGAAAATAGCACTGAAACTGGTGCAGCATGGCACACACGACTGTGTGCACACATTAAAACGCGAACACACGCAGCTGCAAGTATGAACGAACACTGTTAAAGGCTGAGTAAGCGCGTATTTCGGCCGTATTTAAATGAAACAACGCTGTAATGACCAGCTCTACGAATACGCCACTGTGACAGCCCCTAAAGGTACTCCTGGCATTAATTTTTTTTTTGCATTCTTACCCCTCCCCCCCCCCCAAACGGATTCTCAACGGATTTTGACGTTTCACAAAATCGACCCCCGGGACTGTCAAATCCGCGGAAAAATCTCATCCCTGTAAATAAGGGAAAGACACTCCTCTTCTTCTTGGCTCCATCTCCTGTCTGTCTGGTCTCTTTGTTCTTTGGGACTTCTGCACTTTATCCAGGGACCATCGTGGGTACCCACATACTGTGAGGGCTTTCTGAACATGTTGCTGTTCTTTAGCCCTTCCCTCTGTAGTTGTGGGCACTTGTAGGGCTCTGTGTTGAAGAGTCCTGATCACCCCGAGCTTGTGTTCAAGGGGGTGGTTTCAGCCGAAGAGCAGATATTGGTCAGTGTGAGTGGGTTTTCTGTAAACCCCTGTCTGGAGCTGCCTGTTCTCTCCAATCATAACATCACAGTCCAAGAAGGCTAAATGGTTGTTTCTGGCATCCTCACGTGTGAACTTGATATTGGGGTCCATCGAGTTGATGTGCTCTGTAAAGTCCTCAACCTCCTGTTGCTTGATTTTAACCCATGTGTCATCGACATATCTGAACCAGTGACTGGGAGGGATGCCCGTGAAAGACATCAAGGCTCTCTTCTCCACTCGCTCCATGTACAGATTGGCCACAAATTCCAGGTGTCACACACGAAGATCCAATACCACTCACAGAGCACTTAGGAAATGAGGTGCCATTCACGCAGTCAGCATGAAAAGAGAGCAGGTGACTACTTTCGAGCTGGCTATGATATTTGTCTTAACTGCCCCATGAGTGTGGCGTTTGCAAACAACACATGTGGCGTGCCAGTGTCCGTTCCCCCCGCAACACATGTGGCATGCCAGTGTCGGCTCTCTCTACAACACGTGGCGTATGCATCTTTCGCACCCTCCCCCTGCAACACATATGCCGTGTGTGTCTTTTACGTCCCTGCCCCTGCCCCCCTACACATGTGGCGTGTGGGAGGGTTCACTTGCATGAAATGGTAATATTGGTATTCACATTCCCATCCAGTAGAAGGCAGTGTGAATACCAATTACCACACATTTGCTATACGTCCTGAATCACATTTAAACAGAATTTTCAGTTTTCAAATGGCCTTTTTGTTTTTACAAATGAAAAAAAAAGGCATATTTACAAATACAGATTTATTTGTAAAAACCAACACACACGTTACAGTAACTTGTGTGTTAGTTTTCACATGTAAATAACCAACCAACCACTGATGACATAATCCCATAATGCCTTTTGGCATGTGTGTCTGTAAACGCTCAAACATTCAAAATTAGTGCATTACTTTAAAACTAAAACATATAGCTGATATTTCACTTTTCACGTTAATTTCGATAACCTGTCCGGAATTAGTTTGTTTAAAAATTTAACCATAAGTCAGAACTGCCTTGTTGTGCATATCTCCTGCGCCATGTCTGCAAGACTGTATGGGTGTGAAAATAAATTATCTTTTTTTTGTCTCTCTCCCCTTTCTTTCTCTCTGGTCACCAGGTCTCTGGTGACAAAGTCTCTCTTCACCAGGCGCGTGTCACTGTGGGATTTCTCCACATTGTAATAATTAAACAACATATCACATTTGCAATGCAGTCACCAGTGGAACACTGCGCACTGGACATGCCATGCCGGGTGATGCGTTTATGACACGGGAGACCGGCTCTTCATGACACGGGAAACCGGGTCTTCATGACACAGAAGACCGGCTGATCTCTTCATGAGAGAGGCGCATCAGGTAATTCATGTAAATCATAAAAGGGAGAACAGCAATCCACATCATTTCATTACTTCCTGGCATACGTCTCGGCGGAGGCTAACTCCGCTCTTTATAACAGGAATTAAGTATTATAACTTGTGGTGTTTAATTAATTTTTTGCTCCACTGCTGTGTGCATGACTTTCCACTTGTTTGCACTTTGTTCGTGTCGCCGCAGTATCAAGCACGCCAGTCCGACTGCGCGTCTCTCCCGACAGCAGGTGGAATGTTTCGTGGTTCCCCATTTCGTTTATGGTTTGTGGATTTTCTTCCGGTTTCTGCCGTTTTCGTGTTATGTGTGAAGGGGCCCTTACTGAGGAAATTGGGCCATAATTTTCAATGCCCACACCACAACAAACTGATTTAAGAATGATCATAGTCTGATTAATTAAAACCCATGAGCGAGCCAAGGTTAACCTGTCAGCTTAGCTTGTTCAGTAACTAAGATGGGTGTGTGTACGGGCTTCGTTCGTTCCGCAGGAGGTTTTGGGCTTCAAAACAGCTTTTCAGAAAATCAAAGGGTGTCGTCACACAGGGGTTGACCAGTATGTACATACATACCTATCCACATATGGTTTGTTTTTTTTCCATTTTTATGTGTAGCGTGTAATGAACACTTAGCAGTGCTTTTGATTTGACTGCCTTTGTGTGCAACCTGAAAACTTTTGGTTTTGAGCATATTATTAACCCTCTAGGGCCAATGCTGTCATATACGACGGCTAAGACCAAGCTTTACTAAATTCTAAATACCTTTTGAATGATATGAGATAGAAACTTACTTTTTTTATTGCTGAAAAGTTAACTCCGCGGACTTTCGAGACAACCATCGGCCATCTTTGTACTCCTCATAGAAGCTGTGTGGTGACGTGCAGAATGTGAGTGTCCAATCGGAATTGGTTCACTGTCACATGGTTTTCCAAAATCCAATCGTAGGGCAGATTTACCTCACGTGAAAAGCCAAAGATCGTTATCTGGAGTGATATGTTATTAGTTGGCCCGTTTGAATAGCCTCCTGGGTGCTCCAATTGGTACATACTAGTAGTAAATACTCAGGGTGCCCTGCGCCATTACGCACAGTGATCAGTGAAAGCAGAGGAGCAGATGGAGAGTCTCTGATGACAATCTCACGTGCTCAAACAAAGAGTGTGTAACTATCAGGATTGCTCCACTAGTTTGCATGTGAATGTTGCTGGATAACTCTGTTGCTTTCTCTGCGTAAAGCACTGTTTACCATATCAATGGACAACAAAACAAAGACTATTTTGGATATATTGTTCAAAATGTGCATTTGTGTTTATTGTTTGAACCTTTTTGTTGTACAGTCTTTCACACAAGACCTCAAATTACCTTTATAAAGTGTCAAAACAGTTGTTTATTATAGTTTGCTGTGTGTTTTGAATAAATGTGTGTGGAAAATTATTTTTCGCTTTATTTCTTCCTTGCCTATTTTTGATTGTAAACCTTTATTACACTTATAAAACACAACAAAAACATATATATTCTGAAAGCACAGGTTGTCCTGAAAAAAGAGAGACATAAAACGTGATTGTGGGATGCAGGGAGAGCTGTTAACAGCAATAATAAAACATTTATGCCAGGCAAGTGAACTGTCCAAAAAATGACCTCGGACCCCAGAGGGTTAAACTGTTTTAAGAAGATATAGCTTTTGAGAATGTAGATTTAAAAACTAGGTTTGTAAGAACAGAGCAGAAATGTATTTCATCATCTGTGAAAAACTGCAATGTGGCAAAAAAGATAACAGATAAACTTACCATGGTGAGGCCAAGAATGGTTGGACTGACCAGATAGACTGGAGCAGGGACGCTGGTACTTTGGCTTCTTTCCCAGAAAGAATAGAAAACATCTGCCCAGCAGATAATCCATAAGAAAAAGCCAACAGCCTGTTGGGGGAAACCAAGTGCAGACATAAGAACTAAGAGAGGAGATACAGTTCTTACAACAAGCATCGAAAATTCCATAAGGCAGCTTAATTACAAGCTTGTTTGTGGAAATTTCACAAAATTATGCTGCACTGTATTATTTGACAAATTTACTAGAATAAGAAAAACATTCTTAAAAACAATGGATGAACTAAATCAATGTGGTGAAAGAAGGAAACGGACCCCCGTGAACTTGTACATAGCTGACTCTGGTTTGGGTTATCACCACTGCCACAAGGTAAAAGGTTAGCATTTCTGTGAACCTCATTGTGAGGCACGTGCACACAGGCTGCACTTTGTGTCAGAATAATTAAAGCAGCAACGTGTGTTGTGATGAAGGAGAAAAGCTGCTGACGCTCTTCAAAGTGCTGAAACACGGCACGCGACATCTGTTCTCATCTTGTGCCCAAGTATTTCCTTTTAATTGCACTTTGGAATCAACGGGACAAACTCTGTGCACACGACACACTCCAACACATCAGATACACATTAAAAGCTGAGATTTTCTTTAGAGGTGAAACAAGCAGTCTGTCCCAGAGAAACTATGGATTTAGAAGAGAAAAACTATTCAGATGCAGCCTGAAGGTGTCACTCAATGTGTCATATTTATCAAAGCCCAAAAACACATGGGTTCTCCATTTCATCTCAGAGCACATCTCTGGGGGTTCTCAACCAGAAAAATTTGAAATCTCGAAAAAATAAATAAATTAATAAATACTGTAAATAAATATTGTTGGGGCAAGTCAAGTTTTCAACCCCGGTCTTTTCAGACAACTTGCACTGTTCTACAAGCCTTTAATCCAAAAAACATACATTGTGGTTCAGAAAAAAGTACACAGTAAAGGAAATGACAATTCAAAGAATTCAAAATAATAATTCTCTGTATCAATTCAAATAGAACAACAGGAGTACTTATGGCACATTAATGCATCAACGTGTTCAACCTTTACTCACTTCTGAGTTTTCCTAGTTTTGACAGGAGCTTTGGAGTTACTGATAAGCTCTCTTTTCAAATTCCTGGTCAGTTTAAAATCCTTATAAATGTGTTTTTCAACAAGATTCATTTCTGATTACATTTTGAAGTTAAAAAAAACTTTTCTTACATTAGAAAACTTGTAATTTAAATTGTTTTAATTAAAAAAATTCTTTAGAAATCTTTTATGTTAATCTGTAAATTAAAGCCATTACCTATCAGTAGTTGTTGATATAATTTCTTGATGAGTATTATACGGAACCCTGGGCATTTATTTTTAGACAAATAAAATAGCATGAAAAGTAATGTGTATGTAGGCCAGTTGCTTCTCTTGATCAATAGATGGCACTGTTGTATTACTTCTACCATCAGGGGGTTTAGTGGTTGCAGCCATTTGCCCTTACAGGCTACCGTACTCGAGGGTAGTCGGCTCAGCTCATGCCAACTTCTTTTAATGTTTTTTGTTACTTGAAAGGTAAACACACTGTGAACTGCTCTCTCCGGTATCAGTGAATATTTGGACTAAAAATAGTTGCAACGTTATTCTGTATGAATGGTATGTGTGTTGAAATGAAGATGAATGGTCTGAAGAAGTTTGGGGATGCATAATTGTAGTTAATTATATATTTTTATGCTTATGCCGGCTGTGAGGGTGGCCAGCTTTAAGTTCTATGTACGTTAGCTTCCCGGAGTCGCCGACCGAACAGTCCCCCTAAGAATCGGTCCCCCTGATGATGCGGTTCATGAATTAACACCTCATTTCTGCTTCAAACTGCCTCCACTCATCATCTGTCTCAGCGACAGATATCTGTACAACAATCATTTCCACATAAATTCAGCATTATTTCATCATAAAAGACAGAGGAAGTGATCAGAGCACTGCGGCTAAACAAGCTGCTAGCTAATGTGTTTACCGCTCGTCGCAATTTCAAAGCGTCAGGGATTTTCGCCTCGTTTCTGCTTAAAACTGACTTTAGAATGATTTAAGAGGTTTTACCTTCATCGTCTGATGGTTAAGAATTAACCAAGAATGAATCCATTTGATTACTCTGGGTGAAGAGACTTCGTCTCAGACGAGCTGCTGTGGTCCAAAATAATGCATGCGCAGATGGAAAAGGCTAATGTTAGCTTAGCCTTTTAGCTGCAGAATCAGTCAAGTTGAATGAACATTTTAACTTGTAAATAATGTTTTTTGGGGGGTTATTTTTTGTTGTTTTTGTTCATTCTGAGACCGTAAAAAACCTTCGGGGGAGGGGGGGATGTGTTTTTTTTTATTTCTTTTTATTATTTTGAACTGTTTAGTGTTTCTTTATATTTTAAGATGTCTCTTTTTTTTGTTCCACAATCAGGAATATTTGCTGTGCAGATGCACATCAAAAACTTCAAGTGATGAACTGAGTCCAGTTGGAAGAAAACATCTCTGCTCTTCACAATGGGAGAAAAAGAGGTTGATGCTGCAGAAGAGACTTTCATTTGGTTAAATGTCCTGAGAGTCCAGCAAACCAACACCTTCTTCTAAAAAAAGAAACTATTTTATTATTTTTAAAAGCTGTTTCATTTTTATATTTTCATGTTAAATGAATGGATCATTAAACACATTCATGAAGTCCAAAGTTCAGTCAAAAGACATTTGCACAAGTGGAAGAAGCTCCACCCTGATTGTGCATAATTTTAAAACATTCACAATCATTAGAATAGTCAAATTCATATTTTAGATACTGCTCTGTCCTGAATGCAACATCCAAAGCAATCACATAGTAAATGAGGACGTAATTAAATGTTGAAATGACTAAATTAAAAAATGATTTCATCATGAGGTTTATGTCGCATTAACAATTACACTGTAGTCATTGTTAAATTATTTCCTGTTGCGTTTATAATAAACAATTGTAATTAATTACAGTGTCTGTTTTTCTGGTTGAAATGAGATATGAATAATCTACCAGACTATGTCTAAAAATAAACGTCCATGGTTCCTTAAAAAGAAATCACCTCGTCTGAAATAACAGGTAAGTTATGGTTTTAATTTACAGATGAAGAAAGGTTTCTAAAGAATCTTTGATTTTATTTTACTATTTTAATTACGTGTTCTAGACTTTTTACGGTAATCAGAAATTAATTTTGAGGGAAAAAAAACATTTGCAACAATTTTCTGCAGAAAACTGCTCTGTATAAATGAGCAGTCCTGTGACACGTTTCTGCACTGATCTGTATGTAACTGTTTTATACAGATCAGCGGTTTCTGAACTGATCTGTACGTAACACTGTGTTTGTGTTATGTACAGTGAAAGTTCAGCTACAGCCCTGGTAGGGGCTTTCAGATCTTTTCTGAAGAAAATCCTCCTCGATACCACTTTATCATGAAGCTGAATAACTGGGGATACAAAATATTCTTATATAAAGTCAACAATAATGATATTAAAGCAAATAGAGCTCTGGTAGATATTCAACTTCAGGTATCAACATCAGACTGGAAGTGGAAAAAAAATGTGGATCTGTGCATCTCTAGTTTTGAGTCACTGGGTGTGTCATGCTGAGAAATGTTGGTTTCACAGAATGCAAAATATGGAGAACCACTTTGGTCAAAAGTACTCTTTCTTTGTCCAGAGGACATCAGGGTCTCTAGACCTTGTTTTAAGACAAATAATATCAGATAGGTTAAAGTGGGTTGCCAATGTTGGCACACCACCTTGATGCTGGAACTTCCTTTATGATGTAACTAGCATTGCTTTGACAGCATTCAGGAAAATGAGTTCTCAGCAGTAGTAGTTTTACACATTTCTCTTCATACCTGCAGTAGCAGAAACCACAGTGGATTTAGAAAACACGTCAGCAGATTGGCTGGTGAATCACATCACTCACAGTTTTGGCTTTGTTGAGATGACTCATGCATATGTAACCATTGTTATGTCTGCAGAGGTAGAGGAGGTAGACTGGAGCACAGAGCCAGAGGTAGAGGCATGGCAGCCACACCAGGACAGTGTTCTGGAAGCACGGGGTCAGGTCTGGGCTCGTGGTGTACCACGTACGGTTCCAATCCTGAAACAAAAACAAAACAAAAAGTCAATAATGGGTGGTTTTCAGAACCTAAAACACGCTGTTTAGAGCTGGAGAGGATCCATGTGGCACTTTGAGGAGACTGATCCTCAAACACTGGTTGTGTCTTCTGTGGTTTGCAGAGCTTGTGCTAAGTGGTCGGGTACTACACACCGTGCCTGATGAACTTGATATCATTCTGTTAAGCAGGGAAACACCTTTAGACTGGTCAGCAGTCAGTGATTCTTAGGCAACTTGATGACACAGAACATGCTGAAGTCCAGGGAGTAATGAACACGAGTACGACGACTAGGTAAGAATGAAACAACCATTTTGGAAGCTGGCAAATGAAACTCCTCAGAGCCAGCGTACTATGTGCACTCTATGGTTCCACTGGATTTCATCTGGGACACCACCACTGTTGAAGAACTTCTTGTACGGCAAGCACACTGTAGACCTGACAGTTTTTATTTATTTATTGAGGTTTTAGGGAGCTTTTCCTTGTACTAGTACAGGCTAAAGGTTACTGTGTTGTAGGGATGGACCAGATCGTGATGCAACAGACAAAAGTTGCACTTCATACCACTTCTCCAACCACAACCAAAGAAGACTAACTCCATCAGAGTTGCCCGAGTGTCTTGGTGGCTTCCCTCACTAAGCTTCCGGCACGGTTACTCTATTTTTTAGAACTGCCTACTTGACACAGATTTACCACACAGTACCATACTGTTGGTATTTTTATCTTGCCAAAACGAAGTTTTGCAAGATATATTAGTTAGTATGTATGTTTGTTTTTTTGTAATCATTGCTTTCTCACCTTTAACTGGCTGTGCTGCACACAGTTTAAATCACAGACTGTTGCAACTTCACATATAGCAGGTCTAGCAAGATACTTTTCAGAATCCAAAATGATCAAGCTGAAGGTCAAAGGTCAAGGTCACAGCAACGTCAAACACGAAATTCAACAAAACAACTTCCCTGGTCGCAATTTTTGAAATTTGCCTCCAAATTTGGCATGGACATAGTGACTGGCCTTGCCCATAAACCATTACCTGGGATAAGCGATTGAACTTGACCTTCAGGGTTTTGCTTGAGGTCAAAGGTCACCTAAATAAGGTCAAACTTCAGATTACAGCAAAACATGTTGGGTAATAAATCAAATTAAATGGCTTGATGAGGGAATCCAGAAAATAGCAAAGGTTTTAACTTATGATGTCATTTGATGGCGTCATCATGCAAAAAACAAGCAAAATTTTGATTTTTAAGGGTTTTGTTAACTTGCTGTGCAGCACACAGTTTACATCACAGAATTTTGCAACTTGACATATAGCAGCTCCAGTAAGGCACCTTTCAACACACAAAAGGATCAAGCTGAAGGTCAAAGGTCAAGGTCACAGCAAGGTTAAACACTATATTCAACAAAACAACTTTTCTGGTCACAATTTTTGAAGTTTTGCCTCCAAATTTGGCATGAACATAGTGACAGGCCTTGCCCATAAGCCACCTGGGATAAGCAAATGACCTTGACCTTCAGGGTTTCACTTGAAGTCAAAGGTCAACTAAATTACAACCCCAATTCTAATGAAGTTGGGACATTGTCTAAAATGTAAATTAAAAACAGAATACAATGATTTTCAAATCCTCTTCAACCTATAGTCAATTGAATACACCACAAAGACAAGATATTTAATGTTCAAACTGATAAACGTTATTGTTTTTGTGCAAATATTTGCTCATTTTGAAATGGATGCCTGCAGCACATTTCAAAAAAGCTGGGACAGTGGTATGTTTACCACTGTGTTACATCACCTTTCCTTCTAACAACACTCAATAAGAGTTTGGAAACTGAGGACACCAATTGTTGAAGCTTTGTAGGTGGAATTCTTTCCCATTCTTGCTTGATGTACGACTTCAGTTGTTCAACAGTTCGGGGTCTCCATTGTTGTATTTTGCGCTTCATAATGCGCCACACATTTTCAATGGGTGACAGGTCTGGACTGCAGACAGGCCAGTCTAGTACCTGCACTCTTTTACTACGAAGCCACGCTGTTGTAACACGTGTAGAATGTGGCTTGGCATTGTCTTGCTGAAATAAGCAGGGACGTCCCTGAAAAAGACGTTGCTTGGATGGCAGCATGTGTTACTCCAAAACCTGGATGTATCTTTCAGCATTGATGGTGCCATCACAGATGTGTAAGTTGTCCATGCCATGGGCACTAACACACCCCATACCATCACAGATGCAGGCTTTTGAACTTTGCACTGGTAACAATCTGGATGGTCTTTTTCCTCTTGTGTCCAGAGGACACGACGTCATGATTTCCAAAAACAATTTGAAATGTGGACTCATCAGACCACAGCACACTTTTCCACTTTGCGTCTGTCCATCTCAAATGAGCTCGGGCCCAGAGAAGGCGGCGGTGTTTCTGGATGTTGTTGATGTTTGGCTTTCACTTTGCATGGTAGAGTTTTAACTTGCACTTGTAGATGTAGCGACGAACTGTGTTAACTGACAATGGTTTTCTGAAGTGTTCCTGAACTCATGTGGTAAGATCCTTTACACAATGATGTCGGTTTTTAATGCAGTGCCGCCTGAGGGATTGAAGGTCACGGGCATTCAATGTTGGTTTTCGGCCTTGCTGCTTATGTGTAGAAAGTTCTCCAGATTCTCTGAATCTTCTGATTATATTATGGACTGTAGATGATAGAATCCCTAAATTCCTTGCAACTGAATGTTGAGAAACGTTCTTAAACTGTTGGACAATTTTTTACGCAGTTGTTCACAAAGTGGTGATCCTCACCTCATCTTTGCTTGTGAACGGCTGAGCCTTTTGAGGATGCTCCTTTTATACCCAGTTATGACACTCACCTGTTTCCAGTTAGGTATTCTTTGAGCGTTCATCAACTTCCCCAGTCTTTTGTTGCCACTGTCCCAGCTTTTTTGAAATGTGTTGCAGGCATCCATTTCAAAATGAGCAAATATTTTCACTAAAAAAAAAAAATACAGTTTATCAGTTTGAACATTAAATATCTTGTCTTTGTGGTGTATTCAATTGAATATAGGTTGAAGAGGATTTGCAAATCATTGTATTCTGTTTTTATTTATATTTTACACAACACCCCAACTTCATTGGAACTGGGGTTGTAGGTCAAACTCCAGATTACATTAAAACATGTTGAGTAATACATCAAATTAAAGGGCTTGATGAGGAGATCCAGAATATAGCAAAGGTTTGAAGTTATGACGTCATTTGTTGAGGTCATCATGCAAAAAACATGCAAAATTTAGATTTTTAAGGGTTTCATTAACTCGCTGTGTAGCACACAGTTTACATCGCAGAATTTTGTAATTTCACATATAGCAGCCCCAGCAAGGTGCCTTTCAGCGCACAAAAGAATCAAGATGAAGGTCAAAGGTCAAAGGTCACAGCAAGGCCAAACACTATATTCAACAAAAGAACTTTCCTGGTCGCAATTTTTGAAAGTTTGCCTCCAAATTTGGCAAGGACATAGTGACAGGCCTTGCCCATAAGCCATTACCTGGATAAGCAAGTGACCTTGACCTTCAAGGTTTCATTTGATGTCAAAGGTCACCTAAATAAAGGTCAAACTTCAGATTACAGCAAAACATGTTGTGTAATACATCAAATTAAATGGCTTGATGAGGGAATCCAGAAAATAGCAAAGGTTTTAAGGTATGATGTAATTTGATGACATCATCCTGAAAAAACATGCAAAATTTAGATTTTTTTAAGGGTGTAACTAAGCCTGTAAATCATCATTGCAGACTCTTGTAAAATAACATGTAGCAGTCTTACAGAGATACCTTTCAGCACACAAAAGGTTCAATGATGAGGTCAAAGGTCAAGATCACACAAATACTAAAATCACCAAAAAAAAAACAACTTTGCTGGTCACAATTTGTGCTTACTTGCCTCCAAATTTGGCATGAATACAGTATATTCCCTTGCCCGTCAGTGCTTCTTCATGGTGGTTGTTGCTCGTGGTAGTCTCTTTTGTTCGCCTTTTGGCAAGGTACCGGTCACTCTCAGGGTGACAGTTTTTTTTTAATCTTGCCAAAACGAAGTTTTGCAATATATGTTAGTTAGTATGTATGTTTGTTTTTTTTGTTTGTTTGTTTTTTTTGTTTGTTTGTAAGCATTGCTTTTTTCACCTTTACCTCGCTGTGCTGCACACAGTTCAAATCGCAGACTCTTGCAACTTCACACATAACAGCGCTGTCATTTTAAGAAAGGCAGAAGTATTTCTGATGAAAATCCTTCATGAATGGTAATTTGGTTGTCAGCTAAACACCAATGACAATGACAATGTACTGTTCTAAGGTCACAATGTCATAGAACTGGGATTAGCACCCCCCCCACCCAAACAAAAAACATTTCATCTTGGAATAGCAGCAAACAGAAGGTATAACCGAAGGAAGAAAACAAAACTTTATTTCTCCCAAAGAAAAGGCTTGTTATAATACAGGGGTCAAAATACATTTTTAACCTACTTGCACTGGTGCTAGTAACAAAAAAATTACTTGCACCAAAAAAAAAAAAGTTACTTGCACAACCAAAAGTCACTTTCACTTCGAGTTGCATCATGATGACATAGGAATATCTGCATCAGGTGCACGCAGCAGGGGGCAAAGAGGAGGTGAGAACGCAGCCTGCAGGTTCCCTGCACAGAGAAGTCAGAGTGCAGAGTTTGGCTGCAGACAAACTGTGCACTCTGACTTTTCTTCTAGTTTATATTTGTTCTTGTGCTGAGCTGCAGGTCTGCGCTCTGAGTTCTGTTAAAGTTTATCTTTCCTCCTGTGGCCGCGAGATGAGTGCTCACAAACGAACCGTCCGTGAGTAAATGTGGAGATGTCTGGAGTTATACTTCAGGTGGACATGTCCTGTCTCTGGCAATTAGTCTGTGAGCAGGACATATATCCTTTTTTTTTTTTTACACAGTGATGAGAGAGTTTGAGCGGAGAGCAAGGAACTAACTGCCTGCAGCCAAACAGTTTTTTTTCTTTTAATTGTTCACATGTGCGCGCATGAACGAACAGTCCGTGAGTGGACTGGAGATGTCCGGACTTTTTACTGGATGAGGACATGTCCTGTCTCTGGCAATCAGTCTGTGAGCAGGACTTATGGATTTTATTTAAACACTTTTGTGAGAGTCTTCTCACAAAAGTGTTTGCGCCTGCTCCCAAGGAGGAGCAGCTACTGCAATCAGCATTTTTTTTCTGTGCTCTTTATTGCACGTGTAGTTTTGCTGCATTGTGTACACGGTATAAAAACAATCCTGCGCGATTTATACTGCAGGAACAATGGAACACAGCAGGAATCATAAATCGGCATCGGGTAACATTGTATTGTGAGTGTGTGGCTTCCAGTCACAGTGAGTACCGTTCTGTTGCTCTGACTTGCGCTGAAAGCACTTAATTTCTGCGTCGAACACAGGACGCAAAATTAAACATGTTTAATTTTTGGCGTCCTATTTGCTTCATCCTTTGCGCCCCTCGTGCTGTTGTGGTGCCGAGCTGCATCGTCTCAGCATTGAGTTGCTTCCACGTGACATCGTCATAACGACACACGACACAACTGGGAGCAGCCCCGGTGTGAAAGGGGCTGAAGCAACTCGAAGCAGGTCCGGTGTGGTTATGACTCGGGATGGGTATCGAGAACCGGTTCCTTTCGGGTACTGTTAAGAAATGATTCGATCCACCGACATCAATAACCTTTTTGCTTAACAATTCCGTTATCGGTCCTTCAGAGTGGCCGTTGTTTTTGGGGGGTTGTTTGTCAGGAAAATGATCATTTCTCTACATTGATTACAGACCCTGCAGCGGGTCCGTAATCAACTTTTCTGCAGCACAGCGTTGCTTTGAACCTTGAACCAATCGAAGCAGTGGTTCGCAGATTAAAGCAGTGCTTCAATCTATTGCTTCGTTTATTAATTTTTTTCATTCGCTTTATCTTAATTTTCCCCCGCTAAAACCCTAAAGAGCATACATCTGTGAGTATTATTCACCTTTTTTATGTTAAACCGACCTGTTATGGTCTTCTGAAACAGTTGATAGATGTATTTTATAACTTAAAAACGGGAGCGATGCTAACGCGTTAGCATGTCTATGGCATTTTCAATGTTAAAAGTTAGCATTAAGCAGTTGTAGCTGTCAGCACGTTTGGGTGCATTTGTTATCAAATTGTAGTATTTTTTTATTTGTTTTTGTTTATATATTAATAATCTAATGATTAGTTACTATATACAATTTTAGAGAAAGAGACAAAAAGAGCTTGAATAGAAACAACAGAAAATATAAAACCAACTAACAATGAACATACATAAATAAATAAATACATACATACAGAAATAAATAAGTGTTTCCTGTGAACACCTAGTCACTCTTACGCCTCCATTTCATCCCTGTCTTATTTAAGTTTAATGACAGTTTGTTTCGGTCAAACCATATTTTCAATGTGTTAATTTCTTCAGTGATTTCCTCCAGAACTATCTGCCAAACTAAAAAACTGCTGTATCCTAGTAAGAGCAGAATACTACTGGAATGAAACTGAATAAGTTGGGGGTTTTTTTCTCACCAAAATGGATGCTGCACTCACTCCAGTTTATTGTCTGGAATAGTCCCAGATTGCATTTCAGAGCTTCTAGAATTGAAACATTTTCATGCGGGTGGTGTTGGGGGGTAATTTTAGGTTTCAGCTTTTTTTGTTTTTCACCACTTTCATCCCTGAATATGTCAATCATGAGTCACTTTTGTGCGGATTAAAGTTACTAACTGGGACTCCTGTCTTGTTGGAGAAAGAAACGAGAATCGTCCTCCGTTCTGTTCACACAGCTCCAAACGTTGCGCGGCTCTCTGACGAGTCAAGTTAGAACGATAGAGTCCAGTCGTAATTAATAACTTCAAAGCGAAACACTGTTTTGTTTATTTTTATTTATGTCCAGAGATCAAGGATACAGTGACCAATTTCATATTTATTTACTTTAAGACTCAATGAAATACATAGAAAACCAGGGTTCTAGCTAGGATAAAATTTTAGCGTAGTGGAAATGTCGAGGGAGCGAAGCGACCCGGGGGGGATGGTGCGGAAGGGGGAAAGCTTTTGAAAATTCAAGCTAAAAATGGGCCATTCTAGGGGTACCCCAAAGGGGAAAAGCCAGGTCCCCCAAGTCCCTTCTTCATGTCCAGAAGGCTGGGGAAGTTTGTTTAGTGGGCAATCTCATTCTGGGTTAGCCAGTACATGGCCCTCAGTGAGGCAGTCGGAGTCCGTGGACATTTTTAAGTCAAGACTTAAAACCTATTTTTATTCTCTTTCTGATGAGTAGTTTTTATTTTGTTATGTTTTATTCTTTTACTTCTGTTTTTAATTAGGTATTTGAATTTTTTTTATTTTTTTTTATGTTGAACTGTTCTGTGTGAGGTACCTTGAGATGGCTTTTGTTGTAATTTGGCGCTTTATAAGCTGATTAAATTGAAATTGAACAACATTTTATTGAGTCTTAAAGTAAATAAATATGAAATTGGTTACTGGATCCTTAAACTCTGGACATAATAAACTCTACATGGTGGATCCTTGATCGCTGGACATAAACAGAAATAAAATGTGTTAGTTTTTGTCAAAAGCATTTCCTTTCAGATATTATTGGCATGAATGTCTTTCCATACCTATGAGCTGAGCTCTAGCTGCAGATGTGCTGCAGGTCAGGTTTATAAAGAATGCAGCACGTCTCATTTTGGGAGGAAAAAACGTTTTAGTCGATTGTAGTTTATTGTCTGTATTGCAACGTTTGTAAGAGGTGTCATTTTATTTAAAGCGGCGATTCGTTTTGAAGTTATTAATTCCGAGCAGACATTGTCTCAACAGAGAGCCACAACAACATTCTCTGACAGCCTCTCTCCCGCCAGACGAGTGGGATCTTTTCCCAAGTAAGGGATGGCATTACACATGTATTTCGTGTCCAGATCTGCTGCAATCCAAAACTTGATTCCAAACTTGTCAGGCTTGGATGCAGTGTACTGCAGAAAGGGACAACGAACCTTTGACGGAAATAATTGGTTTGACCGAAACATTAAACTTAAATAAGACAGGCATGAAATGGAGGTGTAAGAGTCACTCGGTGTTCACAGGAAACACTTATTTATTTCTGTATGTATGTATTTATTTATTTATGTTCATTGTTAGTTGCTATTATATATTTTCTGTTGTGTTTCTATTCAGGTTCTTTTTGTCTCTTTCTCTAAAATTGTATATAATAATCATTAGATTATTAATATATAAACAAAAATAAATTTAAGAAATATTACAATTTGAAAACAAATGCACCCGAACTGATGAGAGCTGCAATTGCTTAATGCTAAGTTTAACATTGAAAATGCCATAGACATGCTAACGCGTTAGCATCGCTCCCGTTTTTAAGTTATAAAATACATCTACCAACTGTTTCAGAAGACCATAACAGGTTGATTTAACATAAAAAGGTAAATAATACTCACAGACGTATGCTCTTTAGGGTTTTAGCGGGGGAAAATTAAGCGAAAGAAAGTATAAACAAAGCAACAGATCAAAGCATTGCTTCAATCTGTGAACCACTGCTTCGATTGGTTCAAGGTTCAGAGTAAAGCCGCGCTGCAGAAAAGTTGATCACGGACCTGCTGCAGGGTCTGTAATCAATGTAGAGAAATGATCATTTTCCTGACAAACACCCCCCAAAACAACGGCCACTCTGAAGGACCGATAACAGAATCGTTAAGCACAAAGCTTATTGATGTCGGTGGATCAAATCATTTCTTAATGATACCCAAAAGGAACCGGTTCTCGATACCCATCCCTACGCACAGCATCTGTGATATCAGCAAAACGTCAAAATGAGCATGATAGCACATATCCTTTGTCAGTCCACCTCATGTGTCAGAGGATGTACCTGTATTATCATGGTATCATGGCTGTTGGACCCTGTCTACACGGTCGCAGTACACATCAGGTCATCGCAGAGACGCCCAATATGAATGTGGCAGCCTGGTCAGCCGTACATGGTGTACCGTGGCTCTGAGACGCACTGACTGGCTGTGACACACGGTGTACTGGGCAATGTTCACGTCTAGTGCACATAATGATTGTCTGCCACAGACTTTGCACATTACAAAATTTCCTTTGCGCAACCCGAACAGGATGCACAGGGTCTGGTTCATCAGGGCACTACTGGGACATGCCAGCAGCATTCCCTCAAATGCGATAAGAATGCTGCGATTGCATTCAGACAGTATGGCAGCACATCAACCACCGTTCGAGGTTTCCCCAGTTTGACTGCAGCTTGATAGTGGTGTGCATGTGAGCACATTTGTACTGGGTGTACGATTGTGGCCGACTGTGTGGAATGCACCACGAATGCTCTCTGAGGTTTTGGGATGCAGCTCGACTTCACTTGACTGAGTATTCCATTAAAGGGCCTGTCACAGTGGCGTATTCGTAGAGCTGCTCATTACAGCATATCGTCTACACTGTAAAGAGCAGCTCTCCTCCCACTTCACATGGAGTTTTTTTTCTCAATAAGCAGCAGTATGTTGAGGGCTACGCGCGTAGGACGGAAGAAATTGAACCTGTTTAATTTTCTTCAGCGTACAGCACGGAGTACACGCAGCGCCATGCTACTGTCTGCTACTGTGAGCCCGCCCACGCTTCAACACGGTACTGTGCGCCACGTCACTTCTCCCTGTTGTTCTTCTGGAGCTATAAATACTGCAAGATCGTTGCTTCACTTTATCATACAGGACTCATTATATGAGGACTGTTTCACTGTGTTGCATCGTTTCATAAAAGCTCTCTCTCTCTCTCTCTCTCTCTGTCTGTCTCTCTCTGTCTCTCTCTCTCTCTCTGTCTGTCTCTCTCTCTCTGTCTCTCTCTCTCTCTCTCTGTCTCTCTCTCTCTCTGTCTCTCTGTCTCTCTCTGTCTGTCTCCCTCTCTCA